>NC_045968.1:60719661-60961734 GCF_010909765.2 Amblyraja radiata
GCCAGAGTGAGCACCAGCGGAAATTGGAGGAACAGCACCTCATATTCCGTCTGGGGTCCTTGCGTCCCCTTGGCATCAACATTGAATTCTCCCAATTTGGCTAGCCCGTGCTGTCCCCTCCCCCCCTCCCCTTCCTTCACCCTCTAGCTGTCTCCTCCCATCCGCCCGCCCTCGGGCTCCTCCTCCTCCTCCCTTTGTCCTTCTTTCTTTCCCCACCCCCTATCAGTCTGAAGAAGGGTTTCGGCCCGAAACGTCGCCTATTTCCTTCGCTCCATAGATGCTGCTGCACCCGCTGAGTTCCCCCAGCAATTTTGTGTACCTTCATCCATAACTGCACTTGTTTGTCTGTGCTTGGCCCATATTCCTTCTTCTATCCTTTTTTGTCCCTGTACACATCAAATGTACTTTAAACATGATAATTGTTCCACCTCTGCCACTTCCTCTGGTAGCTTGTTCTAATCTAACAGAAAATCTGTGTTTGTCATTCGGCAGGTCCCAAAAGCACTAGATCATTGAAGTTTTGCTACATACAAAGTACGAACCTTCCAAAAGATGAAATTCCAAAATTGTTGATTCATGTAACTACGCTTACAATGGTCATATCCACAAGCACAAATCGTATCCAACAGCATAAGAGGCAGTGTTCAAATATGGTTAATATTGATTCCATAAAAAAGGAATACTAACACAACACCCATTTATAAATAAATTTTAAACAACCTTTGCGAGTTTGCAGATTTTACATTCAGGAACCATTCTGAATGTAAACTGGATTCTTGATATTAGGCAAAATTGCAGCCAAAATAAACAGCACGTCTCTAATCGGTAGAAACTTTTACCACAACACGAGTTAAAAAGCAATGATCGCGGCCTAGTTTCCGCGCAGAAGCTCGGGCCCGGCTCGCTTGCTCGCAGCGAAATGCATTTGAAACAAGACGGGTCGGGGTGGACTGGGGAAGGGCGCTGAAGGGAAGGAGAGGCAGCGGTGGAGGGAAGGCCCCGGCCGGCCTCGGGCCTCACTCACTCTGCAGCCACCAGCGTTATCCACAGTGACACAGCAAACTCACGAATGCCGGACGTGGCCATCGTTCATTCCCCTCCCTCCCTCCGACAGATACATTACCAGTTCTTCCTCCAAGTCGCCATCGCCCTTCTTGTCTTTCTTGTCCTTCTTGTCCTTCTCTTTGGCCGCGGCTGGCTTCTCGTCACCCCGGCGTGGGGTGGTGGCGGCTGCTGGCTGCTGCCCTTTCCTCGAGTCCTCCATCACCGCGCACAGCTGCCCCGGTGGATGCCGGGACACTCGGCTCAGCCCGGCCCGGCAGATCGTGCTCGTGCTCGTGCTCGTGCTCGTGCTCGTTCCCGCGCTCGCGAGCGGGATCGGGAGCGCGCTCCAACACCAACCGTCCGCACTGTGGCCGCGCGCGCCGGCAGCTCGAGCCAAAGATGTTATAGCTCGAGCTGGTGCTCCATCCGCCGCCAGCGCCAGCGCCAGCGTCGCAAGCCGGAGGACGGCGGCCGAAATACTTGTGCGACGAAAACAAAGAGCACACGAATGAGAAAATCAGGGGGAGGGAAAGAAAGTAGCATGGGAGAAAGTGTAGACGTTCGCTGAAAAGTAATGTGAGACCGGTGAAAGGATGGCCTGTGGAGTTACAGAGTGATACATCGTGGAAACAGGCCCTTCGGCCCAACTTGCCCACACCGACCAACATTGTCCCAGCTACTAGTCCCACCTGCCTGCGTCCATGTATGGTGTAGGAAGGAACTGCAGATGCTGGTTTACACCGAAGATAGACACAAAAAGCTGGAGTAAATCAGCGGGTCAGGCAGCATCTCTGGAGAGAAACATAGAGACATAGAAAATAGGTGCAGGAGTAGGCCATTCAGCCCTTCGAGCCTGCACCGCCATTCAATATGATCATGGCTGATCATCCAACTCAGTATCCTGTACCTGCCTTCTCTCCATACCCCCTGATCCCTTTAACCACAAGGGCCACATCTAACTCCCTCTTAAATATAGCCAATGAACTGGCCTCAACTACCTTCTGTGGCAGAGAATTCCAGAGATTCACCACTCTCTGTGTGAAAAATGTTTTCCTCATCTCAGTCCTAAAAGATTTCCCCCTTATCCTTAAACTGTGACCCCTTGTTCTGGACTTCCCCAACATCGGGAACAATCTTCCTGCATCTAGCCTGTCCAACCCCTTAAGAATTTTGTAAGTTTCTATAAGATCCCCCCTCAATCTTCTAAATTCTAGCGAGTACAAACCAAGTCTATCCAGTCTTTCTTCATGTTCTTTCATCAAGAAGGGATGGATGACGTTTGCAGTCGAGACCCTCATGTACCTGTCTAACTGTTACAAAATTTTGAGATTTTAAAAATCAAGTCTGCAATTTATCCCATCAGATAAAGCATAAAAATAAGTTTAATTTGACACCTAATTCACTTTCATATCTTCAGTATTAAAAAAGGCATGGCCATTTTCATACTCGGAAATTAGCATCTTGTTCCCTATTGATTTTCCATTGACTTAACACAAAAGCTGTGACCGAGGACATTCTAAAGCCCATAACTTTATTAAAAATTAAGGGAAATGAAAGACATTTTCAGTTATTATAGATTGAAGCATTCTGAAACAAATATTAAACAATCTTACCTGGATGACCTGAAATTAAAGCATATAATTATTTAGTTACCCAATTGTAGCTAATTCCAAAATTCAATTAATAGATCTAAACATCTATCCATTTCTTAAGGAAAGATTAACATTTTTAAATAGCCTAAGTGTCCAACGAACATTCACACAAGAATTCACAATAAAACATGATTTTTAAAGCTCATTGACATTAATTTATAGGCCAAATGGAAGGAATTTAGTGTTCAATGGTCATTTAAATCAGCTTGCGAGTGGGATTTTCTGGAACGCGATGGTTTGGAACGTTGCCATTGCGGTGGATTTGAAGCCCGTGTTGGCATGAAAGATACTGCGGGTTTGAATGGGCCCCCTAGTCAGCTACTCGCAACATAAAATTTTGTATAAAGGGATCTTAAGAAGCACTTTTTAATGTAAAAATAAACAACCTACCTTGCCTTGTCCCCTACATGAGATCCGTCCCGTTGTCGGCGTTCGCGGCTTTAGAGGATGATTTTTAATCTACTATAACAATTAAATAACCCAATTTAGTTTTAAAATAGCTGCAGCGAACGAACGTCGCAGCGATTTTTCATCAGCAACTAAGCAGGCTGAACAACCTCGATTTCAATACCCTAGAGAAAATCGCGTTTTAAACCCGCCCCCCTCTCAAAGGCGCCAAAGTCGCGCACAGGGGCAGCGACAGAACTGCCGCGCCGCTGAATGTAAGTTTTGCAACATACCTACCACCTGCCTGCGTCCAAACCTGCCTTATCCATGTATGGTGTAGGAAGGAACTGCAGATGCTGGTTTACACCGAAGATAGACAAAAAGCTGGAGTAACTCAGCGGGTCAGGCAGCATCTCTGGAGAGAAGGAATGGGCGACGTTTGGAGTCGAGACCCTCATGTGCCTGTCTAACTGTTTCTTAATAGTTAGTAGCAATGTTACAAAATTTTGAGATTTTAAAAATCAAGTCTGCAATTTATCCCATCAGACAAAGCATAAAAATAAGTTTAATTTGACACCTAATTCACTTTCATATCTTCAGCATTAAAAAAAGTTATGGCCATTTTCATACTCGGAAATTAACATCTTGTTCCCTATTGCTTTTCCATTGACAACACAAAAGCTGTGATCGAGGACAGTCAAAAGCCCATAACTTTCTTAAAAATTAAGAGAACTGAAAGAAATGTTCAGTTATTGTAGATTGAAGCATTCTGAAACAAATATGAAACAATCTTACTTGGATGACCTGAAATTAAAGTATATAATTAGTTAGTTACCTAATTGTAGCTAATTACAAAATTCAATTACTAGATCTAAACATCCATTTCTTATGAAAATATTAACATTTTTAAATAGCCTAAGTGTCCAAATAACATTCACACAAGAATTCACAATAAAACATGATTTTAAAATCTCATTGTCATGAATTTATAGGCCAAATGGAAGGAATTTAGTGTTTAATTCCCGTAAATTAATGGCCATTTCAATCATCTTGCGAGTGGGATTTTGTGGAACGCGATCGAATGGAACGTTGCGGTTGTGGTGAATTTAAACCCCATATCGGCAGGAAAAACACTGCCGGCTCGTATGGGGCCTAAATCACCTTTTCGTAATGTAAAATTTGGATTAAGGTAATCCTAAGAAGCACGTTTATACGTAAAATAAACGGATTACCTTTAGCTGTCACGTAAGTGAAATCCATCCCGGTTATCGGCGTTAACGGCATTAGAAGCGGATTTTAATTTTTCTCCAGTGCTGAAGTTGTCCAGCGATGTTTATAAAAAAAGTCGTGCACACGGCCAGCGGCAGAACTGCAGCGCCGCCGAAGGTAAGTTTTGTAACATACCTAAATAAAGGTATGAATAGGGGTGGCATCTCTTTTGGTTCATTCATGTTTAGCAAAATACGATTAAAAGTGACATGATTCTCTTGATCAGCTTTTATGTAGAATTCTCTTAAATGTTGTATGAAGCAGATAGTTTGTAATGATAAAGTTAGTGTAAGAGAGCGTAGAAGATGTGTAAGAATAAGGTGCAGCCAACAGATAAGTTAAAGGATTATGATGCGTATCTGTCAAAAAATAAAGAGTGCCTTTCTCTTAATTATCGCCATCTTCATATTAAAATGGTGTCTGACGAACGGTGCCAACCCCAAAATATCATCTGTCCATTCCCTACACATGTGCTGTGACCTACCAACCAGTAGGTCTCCTGACTGACTTGCCCTTCATCATACCTGTCGGAAGGAACTGCAGATGCTTGTTTACACCGAAGATAGACACATAATGCTGGAGTAACTCAGCGGGACAGGCAGCATCTCTGGAGAGGAGGCATGGGTGATGTTTTGGGTCGAGACCCTTCAGTCTGAAGAAGGGACTCAACCCGAAACATTACCCATTCCTTCTCTCCAGAGATGCTGCCTATCTCATTGAGTTACTCCAGCATCTTGTGCCTATCTTCTTCATACCTGGTACCCCAAAGATCAGGCGAATAGGGTGGATGTACAACAAGAACAGCCTATTCAACTATTCAAACGCTACAATGAATGTCTCAATATATGCATGAAACACAGATCTCTCTTGGTTGCATAAACGGCAGGCTGCTTGGGCGTCTCTGAATTAGCTTACAAGCCTGTCCACAGTACTGCTATGTAACTCTCATCATCATCATCACAACCACCATCATTTGTGATTTCTCCGGCAGCCCCGGCATTCCCTCTCTCTATATCCCCCCCCCCCAACCCATTGCACTAGCTTTGCATTTTCACCCTCCAAACAGCTTACAATGGCCTGTTTCCTTTATCATCGTTACTTTTTTGCATATCTTTCATTCATTGGTCTTTATCCCTATCACCGTCAATATCTCTCGTTTCCCTTATCCCTAACCAGTCTGAAGAAGGATCTTGAACCGAAACGTCACCTATTCTTTCTCTCCAGAGATGCTGCCTGTCCCGCTGAGTTACTCCAGCTTGTTGTGTCTATCTTTGGTTTAAACCAGCATCTGCAGTTCCTTATTACACATCATTCCCCACCCCCCAACCCCGCCCTCCAGCTCCACAATACAAAGGGGAAGACACCCATGCGGAGAACCCTGATGGCAGAACGGCTAGCTCTGGCGCATCCAGATGGCAGGCAGATGAGGGCGAGGAAGTGGAGAATGTGCAAGTGCATCCTGTACAGGAAATCACTTTGTGCAGTATGAAATGGCACAGATGGGAATTTCCTGGATATGTCTTATGCTCTGCAGCTCCCTCTCATGAAGAGGGTTTTGGGGCATGGATTAGATGAGCCAAGTGAGGGTTAGTCCTGTCAGAATATTTGTGCATGCAGATATTTCAATGATGGCTTGCCTCTCCTAGACATTTCATGCTAATTCTCCTGAACAAAATTGATAAAAGGTGGAGTTAGTTCTGTCATGGCACCTGATGTCATTATATAAATGATGCACAGGTTTGAGTGCGTCAGTAGGAATTGTGTGCACAAGGTGACTTTGGAATGGTTTAAATACACGAGGTGCAGCCGAGTGTGTTTTAGATTATTGCAAAGTTACTGCGTGCACACAATTCCTACCGAAGCACGAAATAAACCTGTGCATCATCTGTTTTACAGAATGGGGGGGAAAAAGTAAAATAAAAATAAAAATCTATTTTCCAAATCATGCGTCGGGTAATTACCGGACACAGATTTACGATGCGTCTGGTAAAAATAATTACACGATACAACAGCGCCTTTTAGCTACGGTGGCCCGGCTTTGGGGCTTCGGAGCTGAGGCGGCGTTCCGGTGGCCCGGCTTCGGGGCTTCTGAGCTGTGGCGGCGTTCTGGCGGAACGACCTGAATTCGGGGCTCGGCCGCGGGCCAGTGGACGACATCGTCTGGAGTTCGCAGGTCACAGGTTGGTGACCTGTTTTCTGGAGCTCCCACAACTACAGCTGCGTCCGCTGGACTGGAGGGCGGCATCTTCGGCAGCTTCGACCACCCTGGGCCACGGAGCTTGAACCGGCCCGTTCACGGAGCTCGGTTGAGCCGCGGGACGTACTCACCATCATTCGGCGGGGTCACAACATCGGAAGCCTGGATCGCCTCAGCGCAGAGGGAGAACAAGGAGGGAAGAGACAGAAACTTTAAGACTCTTGCCTCCATCACAGTGAGGAGGTGCCTGGTGAACTCAATGTGGTGGATGTTAATTTGTGTTTATTGTATGTTTCGTTATTTATTATTATATGTATGACTGCAGGCAACAAAATTTTGTTCAGAACGAAAGGTCTGAATGACAATAAAGGAATCCAATCCAATCCAATCAGATTGCAGAGATTCTTAGACCCATTCTATAAATTTAAATGTATCACGTGTTACTATGAGTTAGAAAGGTCAGTGGACACATGTTACCAGGATGAAAAGGAATGGCAGATGAATAAAACAAAGCGAATAAAACAAAGGGTTTTCTCTGAGATCTTTGGTTTCCCACCACAGGTTTATAGGTTAATTGACTTGGTATAAGTGTAAATTGTCCCTAGTGTGTGTAGGGTAGTGTTAATGTGGCGGGATCACTGGTCAGTGTGGACTCGGTGGGCTGAAGAGCCTGTTTCCATGCTGTATCTCTAAACTGAACAAAAACTAAACTAAGAGAAAAGGTTGAGTCTAAGATCCAAGAGCCCATTGAACAGGATATCATTGAACATGTTGAAAAATCGACGCCATAGGTCAGTTCAATTGTGGTAGTACCAAAACCAAATGGAGAGATAAGGTTTTGTGTGGACATGAGACGAGTTAATTAGGCAATAATATGAGAGAGACACCCCATACCTACTGTCGATGAGGTCCAACAAGAGTTATCGACAAGCAAAGTATTTTCAAAACTAGACTTAAATTGGGGTTATCATCAGTTGGAGTTGGACCCAGAGTCAAGGAAAATAACGATTGCCACACATTGTGGAATATACCGATATAAGAGGTTGTTGTTCAGAGTCACTGCCGCACCAGAGATTTACCAATATAGCATTCAAAATATAATTCAAGGGATTCCTGGAACTGCAAACATCTCAGATTATGTCATTATTCATGGTACCACATGTGAGGAACATGAGAGACTCAGGCAGACACTAGTCCGTTTGAAGGCTGCTAGATTGACAGTGAATGCGGACAAATGTTTGCATATATCAGAAATGGTGTTTATGGGCCACAAGGTGACCAATAATGGCATCTATCCAGCTGAGGGTAAGATTGAAGTTGTGGAAGAAGTTTGAGAACCAAGAGATGCAACTGAAGTAAGGAGTTTTCTTAGTTTGGTGAATTTTTGTGCAAGATTTATTCCAAACCTAGCTACTGTCGCAGAGCTACTGAGGAGGTTGACAAGGAAGAATGTGTGCTTTGTGTTTGGTCCAGAACAAAGAACTGTATTTCAGATGTTGAAACTGAGTTTCAGATGTTGAAAAAGAGTGCCCAAACGTTGGGATTCCATGATCCAAAGGCACCAATGCAAGTTATTACAGATGCAAGTCCGGTGGGACTAGGAACCGTACTTGTACAGAATCATGCAGGACAATCGAGAGTCATAGTGTATGCAGCAGGTCATTGACGGAAATAGAAAGAAGATATTCCCAGACAGAAAAGGAAGCTTTGGCTTTGGTGTGGGCATGTGAACACTTTCATGCATACCTGTACGGTATTGAGTTTGAGTTGTGGACAGAGCACAAACTACTGGAGCCAACCTACTCCCCTTGATCCAAACCATATGCCCGGATTGAAAGATTGATGCTTAGACTCCAACAGTACAAATACAGAATGATCTACACCTCTGTGTTTCTCCAGCATTTTTGTCTACCTTCGATTTTTCCAGCATCTGCAATTCTTTCTTAAGCACATCGCTGGAAAGAACAATAGAGCTGACTCATTATCCAGATTGCTGAAGGTAGACAAGCCACAGGGTATATACTGGAGGCAGAAGCAGAATCATTTGTAAGATTTGTTGCAGTACACTCTACACCAAGAGCAATGAGAACAAGAGAAATTGAAGAAGAATCAGATAAGGATCCTGAACTCCAAGATGTTAGAGAGCAGATCCAAAGAGGTGACTGGAAAGAATGTCCACACAGAACATATGCAGCTATCAGAGATGAACTATGCACAATTGGAAAGTGTGTGCTGAGAGGAAACAGGATCGTAGTACCAACAATCTGAGGACAAAGATGATTGCATTGGCACATGAGGGACATTTAGGAGTTGTTGGAACTAAACAAAATCTTCGTAGAAAAGTTTGGTGACCAGGGATGGAGAAAAATGTGGAATGACATGTGATATGGTCATGTGATAGGAGTAGAAAGAGGCCATTCGGCCCATCAAGTCTATTCTGCCATTCAATTAACCCTAACCCTCTCCCTCCTAACCCCATTCTCCTGCCTTCTTGCCATCGCCTCTGACACCTGTACCAATCAAGAATCTATATCTCTGCCTTAAAAATATCCACTGACGGCCTCCACTGCCTTCTGTGGCAAAGAATTCCACAGATTCACCACCCTCTGACTAAAGAAATTTCTCCTTATCTCCTTCCTAAAAGAAAGTCCTTTAATTCTGAAGCTGAGACCTCTAGTCCTAGACTCTCCCACTAGTGGGAACATCCTCTCCACATCCAGTCTATCCAAGCCTTTCACTATTCTGTTTCTGTTTCAATCCTCATTCTTCTAAACTCCAGCGACAAATGCTCATCATAGGTTAACCTACTTATTTCTGGGATCATTCTTGCAAACCTCCTCGGGACCCTCTCCAGAGCCAGCATATCCTTCCTCAGATATGGTGCCCAAAATTGCTCACAATGTGAGGTTATGCCATGGAGGTTGAGAATTGCCCAAGTAGAAGACAAAGTTTAGAAGGAGATGCTCTTATCATATGTGACAGCATATAGAGCTACGCCACACAGCTCAACAGGGAAGAGTCCGGCAGAATTGTTGTTTGGAAGGAAAATCCAGACCAAGATACCAGGGGTTAGTGACATGGTAAATGATCAAGGAGCAAGAGATCATAATGTAGAAAAGAAAGCGGCATCAAATCTCTATGCAGACAGGAGATGAGGTGCCAAACCATCAGGTGTGATGCCAGGAGATGAGGTGCTAGTGAGGAGATAAAATCCAAGCAAAATGGACACACCCTTCTTTCCACAACCATACACAGTGGTGTCCAGACAATGGAAGACGGTGACGATCCAATTGCCAGAAGGAGTCAAATATGATAGAAACACATCGTATGTGAAAAAATATCACCATTGTGATAGTCCAGGGATACTGCAAAGTGAACCAACAAAGCAACCAACAGAGTACGGAGGAGGACGGTGGGGGCGCTGCGAGCCGGCTGCCCTGCCAGCAGCGTGTTAGTTATTTTCTACTTTTTTTGTTTTTTTAGTATGTCCCAATGTGTATTTTTAATGTTTCTCAGTGTGTCTTGTGTGGGGGTGGTGTGAGGGGGTAAAGGGGAAACCGCTTTGGTCGCCTCCTCCACGGAGAGGCGACTTTTTCCATTTTGCCTCCCTTGCAGCCTAACACAAAGGATCGGTGCGGCCTTTCCCGGAGATGGGCCAGGAGCTTCAGCAGCGGGCGCAGCATGGCCTTTTTCAACACGGAGTGGGAGTGCTCCGATCGCTGACCCGCGGCAGCCTGAAACTGTGGTCGGCAGAGCTTCCAGCTGGTGCGGCGTCTGGAGCCTGGGATCCCTCGTTGGGGACCCCGGAGGAGAAGAGCTCCGACCACCGGCCCGCGGCCTACATCAGCCTGAAGCCGTGGTCAGCAGATCTTCCAGCTGGAGCGACGTCCGGAGCCTGTGATCCGTCGTTGGGGACACCGGAGGAGAAGAGCTCCGACCAGCGGCCCGCGGCCTACACCAGCCTGAGGCCACGGGCGCGCCGTCCAGAGCCTGGGATCCCTCGTTGGGGACTCCGGAGGAGAAGAGCTCCGACCGCCGGCCCGCGGCCTACATTAGCTTGAAGCCGTGCTCTGCGGTGCTCTCACCTCGGGGACTTACCATCCAGAGCAGGATCCCTCGCTGGGGATCCCTGGAGAAGAGGTCCGACCGCCGGCCTGCGGCCTACACCATCTTGAAGCCGCGGTCTCCGGTAGGGAAGCACCGATTCGGGACTTACCTTGTCTGCACATCTGGCCGCCCGCAGCGGCGACTGCGGAGGTTGATGGTCCTGACCACGGGAGAAAATGGAGGAGGACTGACTAAACTTTGTGCCTTGCACCACAGTGATGAATGCTGTGGCAGATGTTTGTGTTAAATTTTTATTGTGTATTGTGTGTTCTTTTTTATTGTACCGCTGCTGGCAAATTCATTTCACTGCACTTCATTGTGTATGTGACAAATAAATCTGACTATTGACTATTGAAGTCGAGACTGGGGGAATCAGACTTAAGGCGACCAAATCTTGGAGCCAAGAATGCACGAGTCTGAAGCGGAGACTACGTGAAACCAGAATCGAGATGATGAATCGGTGGAACAGGACATGACAGATCATAATCCAGTACCAGCGCAGACAGAGGCAGTGGTCAGACCCAAATGTCAGAGAAGACCACTCAAGAGATATGAGGACTATGAGATATATTGACATGTGAAAATGATGCGTTATCGATGTAACGAATGCCATATCCTAAATGGTGTTGGAATGTTCAGTTTACAATGTGATGATGTGGATATCCTTTTTGTTTGATAAGGGAGGGATGTCATGGTAACTGACGTGATATTTAAATGTATCTCGTGTTCTCGTAGTCAGAAAGGTCAGAAGACATGTTTTCAGGATGAAAAGGAATGGCGGATGAATAAAACAAAGCGTTTACATTCAGTGTTCTTGAAGTGTGTTTATTACATTCGGATCCAGGCGAGGATCTAATAAGTTCAAGCAGGAACAGATGATGGTACTGAAGTGATCAGGAGTTAGAAATATCCAGCAATATATCAACTCTTGATCATTTGATAAAATCTTGTCCAGTTGGTTGTCAATAAGATTGAAGTCTATAAAACAAAAAGGTACAGAATCAGCATGCTTAGAAATTTCACTGAAAGCAATAGCGAATGGCTATTTTCAGACCAGAGGGAAATATATAGTTCCCCAGGGATCAGTGTTGGGTCCAAAACTTTTTCTAATACTTGCAAATGTGTTGCACCTGAATATAGAGGGCTTTGGCTGGTGTATGGGCAGTCATGTGGCAGATAAAATTTAACACAACAATGCTGCTGTTGTGACATTTCAGTATGAAAAATTAGAAATGCTTTTATAAACCAGAAGGTACAGTTGTAAGCTATACACGGGCACAGATGGGTCTATATGCATAAATTGCTAGTTAAACAAGGGTTAAAAAAACACAAATGAGATCTCAGGCTTCATCTTGTTATCTTTTTTGTCTCAGTCCTGTGGCATTAGGGATCACACAGTCCCAAGGTGATTTCAGTCAGGCAGTTGAGTTTAGTTTATTGTCAGTTGTACCGAGGTACAGTGAAAAGCTTTTGTTGCGTGCTATCCAGTCAGCAGAAAGACAATACATAATTACAATCGAGCCATTTACAGTGTATAGATACATGATAAGGGAATAATATTTAGTGCAAGGTCAAGCCGGTAAAATCCAATCAAAGATAGTCCAAGGATCATCAATGAAGTAGATTTAATGTCCAGCTTTCCTATTCAAGAGAAATTCTTCTGAATGATACGCTGACTACAAGATGGGGCCAGACATACAGTGGCACATCCAGAAAAAAGAGATAAATCAACCTCAAGAACACTTTGGAAATAGTAGCAATGCTCCATTTGGATTTCTTCTCCCATCATGCGAGTAGCCAGTGTAGTCTTGCCTACATTCACCACCAGTTTGGCATCAATGAATGACACCAGGCTCGGCAGCAGTAGGGTGAAATCACGTGATACATTTTATTTATAGTGGTAAGAAAATCCAGAACCACATGGGGGCGCTGTCCCTTGCCAACAGAGCACATGTGCAATGACACTGGCAATCTCAAGCTTGCTCCAGCTGGTCTTCAAAGGAGGAGGCACAGCAATTTTAGGCTTCTTCCTGCAGTTAACTCCTGCCTCAAGAGAAGGCACTGGCAGTCTCAGATTTCTTCCTGCAACACAGCTTTGGACTTGAATAGGTGGTGCCGGAAGTCTCTGGATTATCTTTGGGGGGGTGGTTGTACATATGCATGCACATACATGTACATGTCTCTGTCAGTGTGTGCACACACACATGTGAAATCCCTCATTGTCTGTGGCCAGGAGGCAGGTTCTGGCATTTCAGGCTTTCCCAGGCAACACAGTCTTGACCACACAGTGGCACCAGTGGGTTCAGTTTTCCTCAAACCTGCAACAGCTAGCAGGTAGGCATCCCATTTTAATGCCCTTTCTTCCTTCTCTCCTCTATCTAGGAATGCCTGGGTTTTATAGGAAGTAGGCTATCAAGGTTCAAGTGGGCCAACTTGTGCAAGTGGCCAATTAAGTGGACCCAGCTGTTACCAATAATACTGGGGATTGGCCTCTCCTGGTCAACCAGATAGTGATCAGAGCGACATCCAAAGAGAGGGCACAAAGAGTAAAAATAAAAATTTCGGTCCTGGTACAGGATTTTGACACAAAACACCGACCATTCTTTTCCATCCACAGATGCTGCTCACCTTCTTGAGTTCCTCCAGCAGATTGTTTTTGCTGCAGATTCCAGCATCAGCAATCTCTTGTGCGTCCATTGGAGGTAGAGAATCATGTCTAAGCTTGTATCTTATTTATACACATGTCATTGCAATTTTTGTATACAAGAGTTTATTAACTCAAGTCTAAGGCTTGAACTTGTTAACTCTGATCTGACCCATTTTACTTCATTGAGTTTACATCCAATTATCCAGCAAAGACACTGCTATGTCAGCACAAATTCAAAACCCTTGACATACTGCTTTTTAATTTAAACTCCAATTGCTCATGTTCCAACAGAAGAACATCCTTTTTTTCTGTCATTGATTCCAATTGGAACCTTGTCTCTTCCACTCCAAGTTCCTCTCCAGTCTGAAGGAAATGTCCTTAATCTTGGTGTTGGACTGATAACACAGCCTGTGGGAACTATATTTGCAGCTGCAGAGAACAGTCATTTCATGTCTAACTCTACCCTGCTAATTATAACTCACTTTGATTTCACTAACCACCACCCCCCCCCTCAACCCAACTCGAAAGACTCCCTTCATGATGTGCCATGGTCAATTTATAGCTTCTGCTCATTCATACAGACTGCAAGAACCTTGTACTTGGGTGCAAGCACTAGGCTCCTGGTCCACTACCTTCTGAATCCCCACATCTATCTCATTTATAGTCACTCTCTGGACTCTCTGGACTACTGTCTCTCTGGACTGAGAATGTTGACAGAAAGTACTCAATGGGAGTGTGGTTGCTTCTGGTGACCAAGTAAATCCCCCCTTCCATTATCTAAACCTCAGGCTTCAACCCATCAACTCTGAGATGAATTTCCTTGACCTATAAGTTCATAGGACATAGGAGCAGAATTCGGCCATTTGGTTCATCAACGCCATTCAAACATCATTCTATCAGTAGATGTAGTCAACATAAATCCCAGTGATTTTCATCAATTCATAGTATCGGCAACAAACATCACTTTGCCATCTATATTACTAAAAGTCTGATCTTGACCACTTCCTGTTGTTCTGTATATTGATTTTAGAAAATACGCTGCCACTTACCATTTTTGGCCATCTTATTCAGTCCCCCTCTGCTCATCAGGTACCGAGGATTTTCCCATCGATGAAAAATAAAAGAGTTATTAGTGTTTAAAAAATGTTGAGATTCTCTCTCCTGCCAATCATGCCATGAAGGCCACGCCCCTTCTGGTGGGAGGGGGGGAGGGACTATAAAACATAGAAGTGTGGGCTTGGCTCAGTCACTGCAAGATGAGGGAGGGAAAGGTCACGACTCGCTGTCTTTAGTGGCCTTGCACCCTGCTTGAAATGGTATGAAACTGCACTTGAATTTGGTGGCCTTGCACCCTGTTTGAAATGGAATTTTAAGGAATAGTTGTGAGTCAACAGCCAGCCCACCAGCTGTGAGTGAGTGAGCTGCCAGCACAACAGGCTTGAGTATCAGTATTAACTTTATTGTCATTTCACTGAGTACTTGCATACACAGAAGAAACGAAAAATTATTTCTCATCAGTTTTTGTCAGCGCAATTAATAAAAACAGAATAAATACATACAACTTTAAAATTAACATATCTAAAATAGACCTAAAATTGAACTAAAAACAGACATTCAGACCGAACAGTGACTTTACCTTGACAGGTGCCTAGCTCTCAAAGTTTGGGCGAGGTTAGATGTGTGGGTGTATGATGTATGGGGAGGGGACACAGTCCGTTAACCATTTTTATTGCTTGTGGGAAGAAGCTGTTTAGCATCCTGCTGGTTCTGCAGCTAATACTCTGTACCTCTTCTCAGATGGCAGAATGGAGAAGATGTGGTGTGATGGATGATAGGGGTCCTTAATGATGGAGATGGCTCTGCAGATGCAGCGCTTCTGATAGATCTCCAACAGGAAAGGGAGTGGAGCACCAATGATCCTACTGGCTGTCTTCACTATCCTGTTTAGCTGTCTTTGTTCGTAAGCCTTGCAGCTCCCAAACCAGGAAGTGATGCCGTAGGTCAGTTTGCTCTCGATGGTGCCCCTGTAGAAGGTGGTTAGGTGAGCAGTGCAGAGACCTGCTTTTCTGAGTCTCCGGAGGGGGTGGAGCCGCTGCTGTGCTCTTTTGATGACTGCTGTGGTGTTGGTCGTTGAGGTCAGGTCGTCCGCCAGGTGAAGTCCCAAGAACTTCACACTGCTGACCCTCTCCACAGCAGCACCATCAATATGCAGTGGTGTATGATGGTGTTTGCCAGCCCTCCTGAAATCAATCACCATCTCCTTCGTCTTTTCCACGTTGAGGGTGAGGTTGTGAGATCTGCACCACTCTGTAAGCAGCTGCACCTCGATCCTGTAAGCCGACTCATTGTTGTCACTGATGAGACCCACCACTGTTGTGTCATCAGCGAACTTATTGATATAATTATTGTTGAGTCTGGCAGTGCAGTCATGAGTAAGCAGACTGAACAGCAGGGGGCTTAGGACACAGCTTTGGGGTGAGCCATTGCTCACTGCGATGGTTCTTGATGTACGTCTGCCCACCCTGACTCTCTGCTGCCGCTGCATGTGTCGGTGGGGGCGCTGCAATGGTGGCAGCCCTGTCAGCAGCGCGTTAGTTATTTTCAACTTTTTTTATTTTTTTAGTATGTTTTAAAGTATGTTTTTAATGTTTCTTTGTGTGTTTTGTGTTGGGGGTGGTGTGGGGGGGTGAGGGGGAAACTGTTTTGGTCGCCTCCTCCAAGGAGAGGCGACTTTTTCCAGGCCGCCTCCCCCGTGGCCTAACAGCGAGGATCGGCGCGGCCTTTCCCGGAGACGCGCCCGGGGCTCGGGGCTCAGGCGGCGGGTGCAGCGTGGACTGTCAACGCGGAGCGGGCGAGCCCTCGCTGGGGCTCGCTGGAGGGGAGCGCTCCGTTTCGCTGGCCCGCAGCAGCCGGCAGCCTGAAGCCGCGGTCTGCACAGCTCCAGCTGGCGCGGCGTCTACAGCCCGGGATCCCTCGGGGGGGGGGACCCGGGGTAAGAAGAAGCTTCCACCGCCGGCCCACAGCCGTCTTCTACCGCGGGCGCGGTATGGACTTAACATCACCCCTGGAGGGGAGCTTCGACCGCCGGCCCTGCAGTCTGCGGTGCTTCTGGCTGCGGCGTGGAGGGAACTTTAAATCTTCGGCCGCCGGCCTGCGGCCTACACCAACTTAAAGCCGCGGTCTCCGGTGGGGAAGAGCCGACTCTGGACTTACCTGGACTCGTACCTTGTCCTTACCATCTGGACGCCCGCAGCGGCGGCTGCGGAGGGTTGAGGTCCCGACCACGGGGGAAAATGGAGGAGGACTGGCCAAATTGTGTGCCTTCCACCACTGTGATGAATGCTGTGTGGTGGATGTTTATGTTAAATTTTTATTGTGTTTTTGTGTGTGTTCTTTATAATTGTACCGCTGCTGACATATCCATTTCACTTGCACTTTTTGTGCAATGTGACAAATAAACCGTATTGTATTGTATTGTATTGTATCAAAAAGTTAAGGACCCAATTGCAGGTGCCAGTGTCCACCTTCAACAGCTTCAGCTTTTCCACCAGCTGCTGTGGGATGATTGTATTAAAAACTGAGCTGAAGTCTATAAAGAGGATCCTGGCATAGATGTGATAGTACGAGGTTGAGTGTTGTAGAGACTGCGTCCTCTGTGGACCGGTTGGTTCTGTAAGCGAACTGTAGTCGGTACAGGTTGGCAGGGAGACAGTTTTTGATGTGCTGCATGACCAGCTGTTCAAAACACTTCATTAATATGGGTATGAGAGCCACTGGACGAAAGTCATTGAGACAGGCTGGGTTGGGCTTCTTCGGGACGGGAACGATGATGGTACTTTTGAGGCAGTTGGGCATGACTGCCTGGCTGAGTGAGATGTTAAAAATGTTTACAAAAACACCTTTCAGTTGCTCTGCGCAGTCCTTTAAAACGCGTCCAAGGATGTTGTCCGATCCTGCAGCTTTGCGTGGATTGACGCTGGCCAAGGCCTTTTTAACCAGCTGTGGACAGCCTGAGTGACTGGTCGCTGGGTGATGGCAGGAGTGCTTGTGTCTGAGTGACTCAGCCGTCAGCCCAAGATTCCATGCGGCCCACAATGTCCATTCTAGCCCTCTGGAAACCAGTGGAAAACAGTTCCTTCAGCCCCCCCCCCCCCACCCCCACCCCACTGCCCACCAATATTGGAATTGGTGGGGAGGTGGAATATTGCATTGGGGGACCAGCCCTCCCATGTGATGCTGGGACCCAACGAGTCCCACTTAGTCTAGTTTCTGTCTAAATATATTTATTTAATTCAATTTGTCATTTAAGTTACCACTTAATTCTGTTACTTTAACCTCACTGAAGTTCATAACCAAAGTGTACTTGCACTTCACAGGACTCTATATATATATCTTATAGAAACTTACAAAATTCTTAAGGGATTGGACAGGCTAGATGCAGGAAGATTGTTCCCGATGTTGGGGAAGTCCAGGACAAGGGGTCACAGCTTAAGGATAGAGGGGAAATCCTTTAGAAACGAGATGAGAAGAACATTTTTCATGCAGAGAGTGGTGAATCTCTGGAATTCTCGGCCACCGAAGGTAGTTGAGGCCAGTTCATTGGCTATATTTAAGAGGGAGTTAGATGTGGCCCTTGTGGCTAGAGGGATCACGGGGTATGGAGAGAAGGCAGGTACGGGATACTGAGTTGGAAGATCAGCCATGATCATATTGAATGGCGGTGCAGGCTCGAAGGGCCGAATGGCCTACTCCTGCACCTATTTGCTATGTTTCTATACTAGAGACACGGTTAGTTGGGGTCACAAATGTTTTTTTTCCAGGTAACCATCAGAAGACGGGCCTTGCACCAAAACGTCACCTATTTCTTTTCTCCAGAGATGCTGCCTAACCCGCTGAGTTACTCCAGCATTTTGTGTCTATTTTCGGTGTAAACCAGCATGTGCAGTTCCTTCCTACACTTCAAGTATCCAGTCCCAGGTTATCCAATAATCTGGGGATGTAAGGCTCCTTGTTTGCATCCTTGCAATTTAACAGTATAGCTACAGTATAAAAAAACATCACTAAATCTAAAGTAAAGCGGTATGATTAAACTGAAAATGAAAGTATCCTATTACTCACCAACATTAAAACTAATTGGATGCTGTATTCAGAGTCCACCTCCAGTTTAAATTCCATTTGGAATATTTTGGAGAACCAAGAACCAAGAGACTGCTGTGCTAACAACACACTAAACACCATGCATTGTCTGCAGCAAGGAAAATAGAATTAATGCTTCACATCAATTAATTTTAATCAGAACTGGGAAAAAATATGTTTTAAGTTCCAAATAAAAGAGAAGAGCCAAGAGAGGCAGATTGACACAAGAATTCAATCTCCATTAGTCTGAAAATGGGTCCCGACCTGAAACATTGCCTATCCATGTTCTCCAGAGATGTTGCTTGACCCGTTGAGTTACTCCAGCACTTTGCATCTTTTAAGGAAAGAGGGGGTTCTGAGAGCAATTGTTCTTCTGGGGCAACAGCCATGTCATATTTTATTTGAGTTTTTTCATTTGTTTCCTAATATTCAGTGTCTTTCTGTCTTTTCTTGTACACTAGTATGTACACCTCCTTGTGTCGACACAAGTAGTGGTGGTATCAGATGAAAGAGAATGGAGAAATATATGGGAAAAGTGTAATTGGGAGGAGATAGTTGAATTATGAAAGGAAAGGAGAGAGGCAAAAAATTACTGAACACTGGAAATATGGAAGACCATAATGATTATTCAAAATTATTGAATTTAATGTTGAGCCCTGAAAGCTGTAATGTGCCAAGTCAGAGCATAAGCTGCGTCCCTTGAACTTTATGTTGAATGTCAAGGGCAGAGATGTAAGAGTGGGAGTGGGGTGGAGAATGAAGGGGACAGGAAACTACAAGTTCATGGTCATGTTTGTGAATTGTATGGAAACATTCTACTGAAAGAAAGGATGTATGGGGAGATGTGGCCAGTGTTAATATCAAAATTTGTAGAGAATGATTTGCTGATTGTGTAGACTTTAGATAAAGGTGGAAGCAAGAGAACATTGTCTTTGTTCCAAATGGGAGGAAAGAGGATAAGAGTAGAGGTACAGAAAATGGAAGAGATACCATTGAGAGCCCTGTCAACAATGATTGAAGGGAAACCATAGTTGAGGTAAAAATAGGTAGGAACCACTCTGTGCAAGGTGCTGCCATCAGAACAGATGTAATGAAGGCACAGAAAATTGGAGAATGAAGTGGAGTCCTTACCAGAAGCAGGATGAGAAGGAATGTAGCCAAGGTAATGGCCCTGTCTCACGGTGCGAGTCCACCTATGATTGATCCTGAGTGAAAGAAAAAATCAAACTCGTGGTTGTCTACGATATTCCAAGTTTATGTTCACGAGTTTAAACGAGTTCCCACGTGTATGTCTAAGTTTGCTGTTTACTTCTCATTTCTGCGATGTACCAAGTTCCTCTCCCGAGTTACCAAGTTCCTCTCCCGAGTTACTCTTGAGCAAACAACGACTACTGACGTGTGGAAAAATCATCACATGGTAAAAATGATGTAATGCAGTTTTTTTTACACTATAAAAAGACCCAGCCTGAAGAACGATCTCGACCCAAACCATCATCTATTTATTTTCTCCAGAGATGCTGCCTGACCAGCTGAGTTAGTCCATCATTTTGTGTCTATCTTTGGTTTAAACTAGTATCTGCAATTCCTTCCTTCAAACTTTTAGAGCAGTTTGTTTCAAGAAATAATCCTTCCAAAATTGCATTCAAAAGTCCATTTGAACTGCATTTGTTCAAGGTCTGGTATCAATCATTGAAAGGCATAGGCTGTTTTGTGTCGGGAGGAACTGCAGATGCTGGTTTACATCGAAGATAGACACAAAATGCTGGAGTAACTCAGCGGGACATGCAGCATATCTGGAGAGAAGGAATGGGTGACGTTTCTGGTCTGGTCCCTTCTTCAGACTGAAAAAAAGTTTCGACCCTTCTCTCCAGAGATGCTGCTGGCTTTGTGAGTTACTCCAGCTCTTTGTGTCTAGTAAGATTGTTTTATTCCCTTAATATATCTCTCATCAAAACGTTGGTAAACTTCTAACAAAAAGATTAGGTAAATTGAACATTAATGTTATTTTTTCCCCCGACAGCAAGGTCCGTAGACCAGAGGGATAGCAGTGTGTGTCTCTCTACTCACCCAGTATGTCCATCACAGCAATGATATAGTGAGAGAGAGCATGGGTTAAAGCTAACTTGGATGACTTGTAGCCTGGTTGCACTTTGACACAGTGGGCAGAAACTGAATCTACAGCTGAAGATGAAGTGGGAGATACACTATATTGACCCTCGAGAGTTGAGTGAGCTCTGTGATTATAATTGACGCACAGATGGGAGAGATATCCTCTCTCTACAGGGGACCTGAAGGCATTTCACAAACAAACTCCGAGGTTAATGCAGATATAAGGAACTGTTCTATCTTCTACGTTAACGGTCCCGACCCAAAATGTCATCCGTCTATCTATGTTCTCCAGAGATGCTGCTGCCTGACCTGCTGAGTTACTCCAACACTTTGTGTCTTTTTAAGTAAAGCAGCATCTACAGTTCCTAAGCCACAAGGTGCGGGTGTAACTCAGCGGGTCGGGCAGCAGCATCCCTGGAGAACATGGGAAGGTGACGTTTTGGGTCAAACAGTCCTGAGTAGGCCCTCCTGAAGAAGGGTCTCGACCCGAAACGTCAACTACCCATGCTCTCCATAGATGCTGCCTGACCTGCTGAGTTACTCCAGCATTTTGGTGAGTTATAAGCCATGTTATCAGTAAAAGGTTCTTGTCATTCAGGGCTCACGCACTTTGTAATGCAATCTTTGGTAGAATATAGAACATAGTCTATAAATATTATTCATAGGAGACATGCAATAGTACCATGCTGAAATAAAATTGAAAGTCAAGCTCACCAATTCCCCCTCAATAAACGTTATTCCCTTTATCCTGTTTCCGTACACTCTGGACGGCTCGATTGTAATCATATATAGTATTTCCGTTGACTGGATAGCACGCAACAAAAAGCTTTTCACTGTACACTAAGTAAACTACAATAAACAAAAGATAGACACAAAATGCTGGAGTAATTCAGCAGGTCAGGCAGCATCTCTGGAGAAAAGCAATAGGTGTTATTTCGGGTCGAGACACCTTCATCAGACCCAAAACCATCACCTGTTCCTTTTGCCCAGAGATGCTGCCTGACCTTCTGAGTTACTCCAGCATTTTGTGTGTATCTTCAGTGTAAACAGGTATCTGCTGTTCATTTTGACACTCCTTAAACTAAACATAGTTGCTCACATTTCTTTCTATGAACCTGAATTTTTGAAAAGAGTATCTGAAGCGTTTAGCTCGGAGCAGAAGGTTGCATCTGCAAAGAAACTTGCCCTCTTACATCATAGACTGGTAGCTGAATCCCCACTCCCCTCCTTTTTAGTCAGTATTTCCTGACTGCTGACCGTTGCAAATTCTAGCCAGTTAACAGGCAAGGAAACAAAGCAGGACAGAGACACAAGAGAGTGTGAACACTGTCACAGACTCTGCCCATTACAAAAGCTAAGTCAGTTTTTCTCTTGAGGTTTAGTTTAGTTTAGTATAGAGATACAGGGCGGAAGCAGGTCTTTTGGCCCAGCAAGTCCATGCCGTCCAGCGATCCCCGCACACCTACACACGCTAGAGACAATTTACAATTACACCAAGCCAATTAACCTACAAACCTGTACGTCTTTGGAGTGTGGGAGGAAACTGGAGCTCCCGGGGAAAATGTACAAACCACAGTCATGGGGAGAACGTACAAACCCCGTACAGACAGTACCGGTAGTCAAGATTGAACCCGGGTCTCTGGCGCTGTAAGGCAGCAACTCTACCGCTGGCCACAGTGCCAGTATTTTGGATTTCACATCCTGCCTGAAATCAGCACAGTGATGAATATTTTGCTTATTTTATTGTCACGTAAACCGAGGTACAGTGAGAAGTTTTTGTTTGTTCCGTGCTTTACCAGTCAGCAGAAAGACTATACATGATTAGAATCAGGCGTCCACAGTGCACAGATACAAGATGTATAGTTTAGTTTAGTTTAGTTTATTGTCACGGAACCAAGGGATAAGTGGAGAAGGCAGGCACAGGTTACTGATTGTGGATGATCAGCCATGATCACAATGAATGGCGGTGCTGGCTCGAAGGGCCAAATGGCCGCCCCTGCACCTATTTTTTTATGTTTTTATGTTTCTATGTAAATTAACTCTCGTAATGCGGCTTTCTCCACACTGCATGGTTCATTCTTTTTGCCACTGTTTCTCAGATCTTTTTGCTCCTTCACTGAAAAATTTCCATTAAGATCTGACTAATCTTCAACATTTCACTTCTGGCACTGAGGCCAAACCCATGAGTTACTCACGAGTCACTACGGTAAACTCACGGGCTACTACGGTATTACAACGAGTTTAAAAGTTTCACATTTTTCCTTCAAGAGTAAATTTGACTCGTGGAAATCTTTCAACATAATGAAAAATTTTCACGAGTTAACAAGTTTCCCGCGTACCTGCCATTAGCGTTACGTGTTGCTGTTATCTCCACGAGTTCCGATGTTCCCGCTACGTTAATTCTACGTGATTACCACGAGTTTGATTTGTTTTTAACTCGGGATCACTCGTGCGTGGACTCGCACCGTGAGACAGGGGTTTAACTTTGAAAATCTGTGCACTTGGTCACTAATCAACTTCCTGGGCTGGAGATGGAGATAGAGAAGACAAGATAGGGATTGGAAGCGTTAGAGATGAATGAAGTAAAATGTATTGTGAGTAAAGTGTTTCAAGCATTCACAGCTCCCACAGACTCTGTATTTCTGTGGGAGCTATACTCTGTACTCTGTAGAGCTCTAGGGGCTAGTGGAGTCAAGGATATGGGGAGAAGGCACGCACGGGTTATTGATAGGGGACGATCAGCTATGATCACAATGAATGGCGGTGCTGGCTCGAAGGGCCGAATGGCCTCATCCTGCACCTATTTTCTATGTATTTCAATGGTTACATGCAGATATTACATTTTTGAAATAATTCATCAGTTATCAATATTTCTTTGTATTCATTCATGCTTGTTTTCTCTCTCTTAGAGTAACCTTCAACTTTCTGTTTCCTCTTAGTTAATTAAAAAAACACCCTCCTATTTGTATGACAAATGGGTGTAATAAAAAACCCTTCTTCTCTCATGATTAGTTTTATTGCCTTGAGCCTGGTTTACTACAATTTATCTTTATTTCAACTAGTTATGACCTGCTGAGTTACTCCAGCACTTTGTGTGTTTTACTCATTTTTGGGGCAAGGTGGGTATAAAGTATCTGATGATATTTCTCAAGACGTGTGAAATGTTCTCCTGTCTTGACCAATATTTATTCTAAAGCATCATTACTTAAACAGGGATTAATAATATATTCAATTGCTAACTGCAAGAGGAACTCAGGGGATCAGGCAGCACCTATGCAGGAAAATGGACAGGGAATATTTCCGGTCAGGATCCTTCTTCAGACTCCAATTGCGCTAGGTATCTAGGTTTTTGAAATTCCTTGCATTTTTTCACATAAAATACTTTACAGACTTCAAAGCTCTTGGGACGTTGTATTGCCTTGAAAGGACGAGTTGTTTTTTGTTTTGCAGGTTTTACTGAAACATGGGCTGCATTTAACAAGAACTAACAGTTCAATAGACGCATGAAGTAAATGGGATCAAAATGAATTTCCGCTAAATACTACACATGCTTCATCTATTAACTTTGTTTTCTGAAGAGATTAATCAAGACGAATTTATTCAAACCTTGTATATCGTTGGTCAACTTTCTTGAATAACTTCAGTTTGGCGAGAAGTGAATTTCCATGGTGCGAGATGTTTTTGCGGGGTTGCTCTGATTCTTCCTCTTCAAATACTACACTTTTGTTGTAAATTAGATTTTTTTTCAACCGAGGGTACATGGCATACTCGGATTGTTGAAAGTCAGATCAGATTTATGTAATTATCCTTAAATAATTACTAGTCGTACTGAGAACGCATTTTACTATGCGTGGTGATAAATATTAATGTTTTAAACGTCATATTCAGAACTTACTGCATTTTCATTGAAGAGAATAACAAATAGTTAAAACTTCCAAACATAAACAGCTTTGTGCACCGATGGTTGTCCTTCGAAAAAAGGATAAGTCTCTTCAACAATTGGTTCCAATCAAGTCTTCCTTTCTAATTTGAATATTAAAAAATCCTGGCTTCATACCCGTAGCATGTTTTTATATGTATATGAAGTACCGGGAGCTGATGGTTTTACACCAATATAGATTATCCCCAAACTTAAATTTAAATTAGTCAGCAATGACTGCAGCCAGAGCGTGGCTTATCACTTCCAAACATGATTTCATTTTTAAATAGTTTAATTTATTTCACGAATGATTACGATATAATTAATCTACCTAAAATATGCACGATATCCTCATATACCTTAATTGTATTGACTTTTCAATGGATAACATTGCCATCAATATTAAAATATTTAATTCCAAATTCTACTGCCATGAGGTAATACTGTTTTGGCTGAACTGTAAACCCACATATGATAAAGATGGATATTGGCCTATCTGTTATTGTGTCTGTCATAAAAACATTCTTAAAGGCCGAGATTGGTTGTCATGGATTTCGTAAATTTGAAACCTTAAGCACTGCATTAATCTGCAAAACGTAGCCAGTTGCTGTGATGTGAATTGCCTGCGGGACAACTCACAATCTTTCTTAAGGTCTTTGCTGCTAAATTCAATTATATAATTTTCCATTTTTAAACTGCGTCATTAAAATGTCACCAACTTGCAAAGGCCTTCATTGATTACTTACAATTTCTCTCCTATCTTTTTCATCACACTGCAGTCACAATACTCTGCAGATTTTGGCTCTTTTGAATATTGGTTTTAAAATATAAAAAGCAGCATTTCATAAGAAAGTGAATTAATTTTTTAAACATAAGGAATACTGGACAGCATTTCAATGAAACAATAAGTCGTCAGTGGGATCTCTTCAATGGGATTTATCATCACGGTCCTCGGTTCTGCAAATGAAGTTTACAACCCGAAAGTTCATATATTTTTCAGTTAAGTAAGTTTAAGTAACTAAGTTTAAGTTTATTGGCCAAGTATTCACATACAAGGAATTTGCCTTGGTGCTCCACCCACAAGTAACAACATGACATACAGTGACAGTTACGAATGACTCAGAAAAAATGAAATATTAATAATAATAAAACATTAATGATAAAACACCATTGATCAAGCATGTGAACCAGCAAAATACCAGATCAAAGGGAGGCTACAGATTTTTGGCTGTTGAGTAGAGCAACTACTCGTGGATAAATACTTTTCTTTGTCTGGGTGTGGCAGCTTTGACAGTCCGGAGTCGCCTTCCAGAGGGAAGTGATTCAAAGAGTTTGTGGCCAGGGTGAAAGGGGTCAGAGATGATCTTGCCCACTCGCTTCCTAGCCCTTGCAGTGTAGTTCATCAATGGAGGGAAGGTTGCAGCCAATAGCCTTCTCTGCTGATCGGACGATTCGCTGCAGCCTCCAGGTGTCGTGCTTGGTGGCTGAGCCAAACCAGACCATGATGGAGAAGGTGAGAACAGACTCTACGATGGCCGTGTAGAATTGGACCATCATTGCCTGTGGCAAATTGAGCTTCCTCAGCTGCTGTAGGAAGTACATCCTCTGTTGTGCCTTTTTTACTGTGGAGTCGATGGTAGCCCCCCACTTAAGGTCCTTGGAGATGATGGTTCCCAAGAACTTAAAAGACTCAGGTATGTACATTTCCCCCTTTTGTTTGAAACCAGTCTTCCAGCATAGAAGGCAATTGGAATATATTATAACAGCAGTTTTTCTGCAATAATCTGATTTCTGTATTCTATAATATATAAAACGATGGCACAGAACAGTCATTTTACCCAAAGTAGGGACAAATCTACCTTGGATTTTTCTATTGGCTCCTCGTCCTGCAGGTTACAATGTTCAATGTTCTGTGTTATAATGCAATCTTCACATAAATAATAGCTGTGAAGCATTTACATATGGATTTTAATATATAGTTAGTAATCCTTAGGAAAAAGGTAAGCTTAGTTTATTGAAATGGTGATGATGTTGGGACATGGCAGATAGTGGGTTCGATATCACTGTTCTGTTGGTTTAACTGAACAGTTGCAAATTATTTTGTCAGAGTGTCAGATTGAACTTGCTTATTTGTAAAATAAAGCAAAATATAGCATATTCGCCCGGTGCTAATATAGCAGTTGACTTCACCCTTGACCGAGCTTTGTTCTATCAGTGTCGTAACCTAATTAGCGATAGACCTCTGGTCCCTTCAACCTCATCTGAATTTAGCACCCAGCTTTCGTGACGATTAATTCAATGCAAAATCCAGCTGCGTCTTCATTTGAATAAATGATGACCAGAAAGTGCAGATTAAAACACAAATGCCTTTGCCACACCTGATCTTGCCGGCTCCTTCCCAGCCACAATAGATTTCTTGTCATAGTAACCAGTGCGCAATATGTGATTGGAAGAGCCCCTCAGCAGACCGCTGGGCCTCCAAGGCGCGGCCATCCTCATTCTGTGCACCCTATTTTCACTCTTCAGCAGCACGTCGCCGTTTTATTTAATATCTATTTATTTTTGTATATATAATAGATGCTAGCCCACATCTCGCCGGGAGCAATTATACGAGAAGCCATGCCACTGACCGATGTTTACATCGCTGGAATGCTAGTGGCTTGATAGATCAAGATACGTCTCCAGGATGAACGTTGCTCTACAAAATCTCAACGATAACGTAAGTTCCAACCGGGCTTTCTGGCACCTTGTATGTGTTGCGATAGACAATGTGAATGGCGCGGGTAATAGCCATTGTGAGATCGTGAATGCTAAAGAGTAAATCACTCCCGAAAATATCCTGAGAAATAAAGCGCATTTCCAGCTACCCGTTGATCTAGCAAATAATTTGCCGCGTGTAAATAATGCCGATGCACAAAGATGCCGACGAGGTTTAATGGTACAGTACAATTAACACGGACAGATCTGTTGTTTATGCTTTGGGCATGAAGAAGTACCTTAATAATTCCGTTTTCAATTCTACTTTTCACACAAACGATGAAGGTAATTGTTGTCAATCATTGAACAAACGGAATAAGTGTTTTTGTAATTAAATTCTAATTTGTAAACAATACCGTCGATCATTTTTTGGTGATCTTGTTAATCCTATGTACAATAGATTGATCTCGATCCGATGTAGAAAAATATAAGGTCTAGTGTCAATTTGGTTTTACATAAATCCATACAGATACCGTTCAAAACGATAATAAATAATTCAAATAAGCATCTTAATTACATCCCATGTATGTGTATAAATGAATCCAATCAGAAAGTCTGAGGTTAATGGGCTTGGGGTAAATAGACGTGTTCCATAACAGTCATCTTAACGTTGCATTTATTTTGCATTAATGCCTTTGGGAGCGCTCTGCTCGCCTCTTTCCTGATCCAATGTGTTTTTCAGGCTAGAACTCGCCTCGTAAAGTGAAGGTGGGCTCAAAAGTTGCATGCATTTTTAATTTGTGTAACAGGTTACCACTTCCATGGCTGCCATTTCATTGCCATTTGAATCACAAGACTGACTGACTGTCCCTGTAATATAAAGACATTCTAACCTTGTATTGTATTAATGTAATTTGGTTGCTTTTTTTTTTGCTCAGAATAAAAACACAAATAATAACAATTTGGTTACCTAGATTTTCAGAAAGCCTTTGATAAGGTGCCGTAAGAAGATGAGAGCCCATGGTATCAAAGGCAAGATACTAGCATGGATAGCGGGTTGGTTCGATGGCAGAAGGCAAAGAGTGGTAATAAAAGGGGCTTTTTCTAGTTGGCTGCCAGTGACAAGCGGCGTTCCGCAGGGATCGGTGCTGGGGCCGCTACTCTTCAATGTATATCAATGATTTGCTTGAGGTGATTGAGGTTTTGTGGCCAGTTTGCAGATAATACGAAGATAGGTGGAGGAGCAGGTAGTGTAGTGAAAGCAAGGACTCTGCAGAAGGACTTGGATAGATTGGGAGAATGGGCAGAGAAGTGGCAGATGGAATACAGTGCAGCAAAGAGTCGAGTCGTGTATTTTGGTAGTAGGAATAAAGGCATAGACTATTTCCTAAATGGGGAGAAAATTCAGAAATCAGAGGAACAAATGGACTTGGGAATGCTAGTGCAGAATTCCAAATAAGTTAATTTGCAGGTTGAATCGGTAGTAAGGATGGCATTTATTTTGAGAGGACTAGAATACAAAAACAGGGATGTAATGCTGAGGCTTTATAAGGCATGGGTCAGACTGTATTTGGAGGAATGTGAGCAGTTTTGTGCCCCATATCTGAGGAAGAATGTGCTGGCACTGGAGAGGGTCCACAGGGGGTTTATGAGAATAGTCCCAGGAATGAATGGTTAACATATGATGTGCGTTTGAAGGCACTGAGCCTGTACGCGCTGGTTTTTAGAAGCATGAGTGGGGACCTCATTGAAACATACCGAATAGTGAAATGCTTGGATAGAGTGGATGTGGAGAGGATGTTTCCACTAGTGGGAGAGTCTAGGACCAGAGGTCATAGCCTCAGAATAAAAGGACGTTCCTTTCGGAAGGAGATGAGGACAAATTTGTTTAGTCAGAGGGTGGCGAATCTGGAATTCATTGCCACAGAAGGCTGTGGTGGCCAAGTCAATGGAGATTTTTAAGGGAGAGATAGATTTTTGATTAGTACAGGTGTCGTGTTATGGGGAGAAGGCAGGAGAACGGTGTTGAGTGGGAGAGATAAATCAGCCATGATTGAATGGCAGAGTAGACTTGATAGGCCGAATTGCCTAATTCTGCTCGTATCACTTTTGAACTTAATCATGCAAAGGTAAGCATTTCTCAATAGTCCATTTCCAATTTTGAAAAGATATTGCAAATCATTATTTCATTTATTATACTTTCCATACATGAATTATCTGCTCTTTAATAGGAGCATCTTGAATAGTAAATAATTACCTGGTTGTCACAAAAACAGTATTGCAAAAACAGATGGGTGCGGAAACAATTTAAAGCTTGGGGACATGGCGTATGATTTTTTCTGGTTTGGGGATAAGCATGATTTATTTCTATAAATCCAACATTCTTCACAAATGTTTCAATATTTGAAACATTTCCATGTCTATACATAAAAGGAAATATTTTATTTTATAATTTGTATTGTATAAATGTTTTATTGATGGAAATATTAATTAATTTATAAACCCTCAAAAATAACAGTTTTAGAATTTTTTGAATAACAGCTATAAATTCATCATCATGATTGTGGAAATAGTGTATAAAAACATTTTATCCTCTTATGAAGCTCCATTTTACTGCTTTCAAAATGGAGCTTCATTGTAAAAATCACTTGAAACTGGATGATAGCCTGGAAATTATGTGTGTAAATCCGACAACAATTCATATGGCTTCTTTACTGGGTGTGGTGGGGTCGAGTGGGGGTGTGGGGAGGGGTGGAAGGGGGTGTGGGGGGGGGGGGGGGGGGGTTGGAAAGCATAATTTAATGAGGGAGATTTTAGGGGTAGGGGCAGATAGTGTTGATGGGGTAGCATTCAGAAATCAGAGGTACAAATGGACTTGAGAGTGCTGGTGCCGAATTCCCAAAAGGTTAATTTGCAGGTTGAATCTGTGGTAAGTAAGGAAGGCAAATGCAATAGTCATAGAGTGATACAGTGTGGAAACAGGCCCTTTGGCCCAACTTGCCTACACCGGCCTGCATGTCGCAGCTATACAAGCTACACCCAACTACACAAGTCCCACCTACCAGCGTTTGGTCCATATCTCCTCCAAACCTGTCCTATCTGTCTAACTGTTTCTTAAATGTCAGGGTAGTCCCTGCTTCAACTACCTCTTCTGGCAGCTTATTCCATACGTCCACCACCCTTTGTGTGAAAAAGTTACCCCTCAGATTCCTATTAAATCTTTTCCCCTTCAACTTAAACCTATGTCCTCTGATCCTTGATTCACCTACTCTAGACAAGAAACTCTGTACATCTATTGGATCTATTCCTCTCGTGATCTTGTACACATCTATAAGATCACCCCTCATCTTCCTGCGCTCCAAGGAATAGAGTCCCAGCCTCCTCAATCTCTGTCTATAGCTCAGACCATCTAGTCCTGGCAACATCCTCGTAAATCTTCTCTGTACCCTTTCCAGCCTGACAACATCTTTCCTATAATTGTGCCCAGAACTGAACACAATGTTAGCATTGTTGGCCTTCATCTTGAGGGGACCAGAATATGAACGCAGGGATGTAATGCTGAAGGGCCAGTCCCACTGTACGAGGTAATTCAAGAGCTCTCCCGAGTTTAAAAAAAAATCAAACTCGTGGTAAGCACGTAGAATGTACGGAGCGGGTACGTCGGAGCTCGGGACGTCTCTTAGCGGCTCGTAACGCTAACGGCAGGTACTCGGGAAACGCGGTAAGCTCGTGAAGACTCGTGAAGATTTTTCAACATGTTGAAAAGTGTCCACGAGAGCCTCGAGTACCTACGAGCGACTATTACCATAGTTCTCCGAGTTCGAATCGGGGAAAACTCGGGAGAACTCTTGAATTAGCTCATACAGTGGGACAGGCCCATGAGTCTTTATAAAGTGCTGGTGAGGCCACATTTAGAATATTGTGAGCAGTTTTGAGCCCCATTTCTGAGGAAGGATATGCTGGTGTTGGAGAGGTATCCCAGGGATGATTGGGTTAATGTATGAGGAGTGTTTGAAGTTCTGGGTCCATACTCGCTGGAGTGTAGATGAGGGGGATCCCATTGAAACCTACCAATAATAAAATGCCCAGAGCGGACATGGAAATAATGTTTCCAGTAAAAGAAGAGGCAAGAACCAGAGGACAGCCTGAGAATTAAAGAACTTACCTTTAGAACGGAGATGAGAAGGAATTTCTTTATCCAAAGGGTTGTTAATCTGTGGAATTTATTACCACAGATGGCTGTGCAGGCCAATACATTGAAAAGCGGAAGTTTACACTTTCTTGATTAGAAAGGGTGTCAAAGGTTATGGGGAGAAGGCAGGAGAATGGGGGTGAGAGAAAAATAGATCAGCCAAGATTGAATGGCGGAGTAGACTCGATGGGCTGAATGGCCTAATTCTGCTCCTATGTTTATGGTCTTATATTAGGCCTGATGATGAAAGGGTTAGGAAGAGATTTAAAGCAGTGCTTTAAATGAGAAAACAAGAGTTAAAGAGGTGGAGAAGGCTCAAAAGGGAATTCTTGGGCGAAAATAGATATTTTTCATTTTATATATCATTTTTTATTGAAATAAAATCTTGAAAGCAACCTATTAAAAAGCAGTGCTTCAATAGAATGAATAAGCCATATTTTTAATTTATATAAACGGAGGAAATTCACCTAATAATATAGCTAGTAAAGAAGTTATGCTAAATATGTGAAACTAAGCAAAGAGAAATATTGCTAGAGAATTCATTCCAATAATGTTCTATCCATTCCAGTAGCATATTATGGATTTTATGAATATAGCACCTGCTGCAATGATAGACTAGTAGTGGAATGGTACAGGAAGTGCAGATCCCAGGTGATGTCGTACCTCTTGAATGCTGTTGAATCTCACCCCATCAGAATATTATGGTTTGTAGATGATTGAATGCTTTGGGAATTTGGAGATGCAGTATAATAATCAGCCTTTGACCAGCTTTTGTATTTATGTTTGTTGTGGTTCTTGCAATTAGCATTCTCATTAATGGTAGCGTCAAGGATGTTAATTGAGGGACTCTGTGTTTAGTATTGCCATTGCTATCAGGAGAAGGTGATTAGACTCTCAGATGTTGAATATATTCATTGTCTAACACTTATGTGTTGTGAACATAGTTGTCATTTATCACAGGCAACTTAGTTGTCATATATCATGGAGATAGAAAAGAAGTAGTAGTAGAGCTAATAGGACGATGGTTCAATCCCTGTAATAAGTCGGCACTCTTGCTATTTGCAGTGGGATTGGAGTGGTGAAAGGTAGGGTAGGTACGTCATCGGGGTCATCAGGTAGGCACCCTCCTTCTTTGACGTTTCATTGATAAGCCCACAACATCTCCAGAGAGCTCAACGGTGATACCTGGCGTCTTAATACCAGGATATTACTGCAGAAAATCCAGACAGTATTGCTTTGGATGAATTTAAGAAGCAACAAGGGGCGAACAGATTGTTGTACATGGACGCACAAATAGCAATAATAATGTAGAAAAAATAAATCAAAACATTAACAAGTATAATCATTAGTGATTTGAATCTACACATAGACTGGACAAACCAAATTGGCAGTAAAAGTACAGATATAGAGTGTATAAGAAATTAGTTTCTTAATATGTATTTTGAGGAACTATTGAGAGAATAGGCTATTTGGAACAAGTATTGTGTAATGAGAAAGTGTTAATTGAAGATCTGACAAGGAGCTTGTACAGAATAATGATCACCTTTATGTAACGTAGTGTTACACATACAATTGCTGAAGCACAAACGATTGCAGAGGCTGGAATTTCAAGGACTGTAAAGAGCCTGTCCCACTTGGCGATATTTTTGGCGACTGCCGGCATCATATCAGTGTCACCAAAAGATTTTGAACATTTCAAAATCCAGCGGCGACAAAAAAAAATGTTGCGACACTTGAAAAAACACTGCGCGTCACACGTCATCACGCCCCGTCATCGTCGCATCATGCCGCATCACACCGCAAATTTTTCAGTGACCTGATATGTCAGTCAATGATGCCGGCAGTCGCTGAAAAAATCGCCATGTATTTCCATTCCTAATACAGTAACATGCTGCTTATCCTTCGCTGACACAAAAAAGAACCATTAGAACAGTAGAGATCTTGAATATTTTAATAACTACATGTTATAGTATCGCCCACACTCTTTACCAAATGACAAAACATAGTTAATTAAAGCAAGTAGAAAAGTAGGCCGAAGGAGAAACAAGCCATATGCAAAGATGAGCTGGAGTTACAACATGAGACAACATGTACAGTAAACTTTATACATTGAAGGCAAAAATATATCTTACATTAAGCAACCAGTGAAATCAATCCTCATAGGATTATTATAATGGTGATCATAAATCTGTTCCATATTTTGGCATCCAAAAACTCAATTCAAAAAGTGCCTCTCCTGAAAATTGATTAATCAATGACAGATATCCCCCAGAAATTAATTCATCTTGCAATGACTCTGTCATTGATTGATCCTGGAAGATTCAGTAAAGCTCACTGTGGCTAGAATGTCTGGACTTTTACCCAACACTAATTTGACTCAATATGTGCTGCTCAGCAAATCTTTGCTGACTGAAGAATTTGGCAATTCCTCTAACAAATGCCATGTTCTTCTGTTGTGATCAGCTTGTAATGGGAGGTTATCTCAAATACATCAATGATGCCTGTGCTAAAGGCACACCACTCCTCAAAAGCTGTTTTCAATTTCACTGGTTGTGTCTGATAGCTGAATTTCCTTTACTATTAAGGATTGTGGGAATAAATTTCAATCAGAATTACACCAGACAAGAATTATTTTTAATCTGGAAGCAGAACAATATCACAAAACTTGCATTAATTTTTTGTCCAAATTTATGATCACATTCCTCAAACCGGATCCCACTACTGGCCACATCTTCCCATCTCCTCCCATGTCTGCTTTCCGCAGAGACCTTGCCCTCCATAACTCCCTGGTCAATTTGTCCCTTCCCACCCAAACCACCCCCACCCTGGGTACTTTCCCCTGCAACCGCAGGAAATGCAACACTTGTCCCTTTACCTCCCCCACCCTCGACTCCATCCAAGGACCCAATCAGTCTTTCCAGGTGAGGGAGAGATTCACCTGCACCTCCTCCAACCACATCTACTGCATCTGCTGTTCTAAGTGTCAACTTCTCTGCATCGGCGAGACCAAGCGCAGGCTCGGCCTAGTCCGTGTTAGCCAACCTGATCGCCCGGTTGCTCAGCACTTCAACTCCCCCTCCCATTCCCAATCTGACCTTTCTGTCCTGGGCCTCCTCCATTGTCAGAGTGAGAACCCGCGCAAAGCGAAGGAACAGCACTAAATATTTCGCTTGGGTAGTTTACACCCCAGCGGTATGAACATTGACATTTTAGATTGCCCTTACTTTCTCCCTTCTTCCCCTTCCCCTTCCCAGTTCTCCCAAATGTCCTACTGTCTCCGCCCATTTCCTTTATTCCCCCCCCCCCCCCCCGACATCAGTCTGAAGAAGGGTCTCGACCCGAAACATCGCCTATTCCTTCCCTCCATAGATGCTGCCTTCCCCGCTGAGTTTCTCCAGCACTACTTGTCTACACATTCCCTTATATCTGATTTTGAAACATGCCACAAATATATTACTGTGTGTATTACAGCCAGATTAAAAATCCCTGCATGGTGTTATTGCACAATTTCGTTTTACAAATAAAAACAAGACCAACTCAGTGGTAACATTAGGCAGAGAATGATAAAACTAAATTTGATATTTTTAGCATCAGCATTAGGAAGTCAGGTAGACTTTGGCACACTATGTCTACAATGTCTGAGAAGTAGATGTTGTTAGGTGGTGTGTTCAGGGTGGATGTAGAGAGGCCATAGTCAGTGTGTAATACCCAACATCACCATTTCATTCAAAATTATTGGATCATCAGCTGTACATGTCTCAGATTAATAATTGGTTACAAGAAACCTATTCACATCTCTCTCTTTTTTAAGTAACAGATTTCTCAAACGTGAGTTGCATTTGTACAGCATCTACCATCCGCATTGCAGCCTCCACTATCCCAACCCCAAGTTCCTGAGAGCCAGAGTACATGTTCCTTCCTGGGAACCCATTCATCCAGAGGCCTACGGATTCTGACTTTCTGCTATTTACCCAACCATTACTCTGAATGACCTGATCAACCTGGACTCCGTTCCCTGATCAGCCAGCCCTCTTGATGCCCCATCTAAACCCCTCTGTTCCTCCACAATCCTTACCACGGCACCCTTCCCAATCTTTCTCTATCTTTGCCACAGAAATAAAACATATCTGCTCTTCAGCTTCTGAGATAACGCACATGTTAAAGTCATAGAGTCATACACCATGGAAACAGGCTCTTCGGCCCATCTCACTATGCTGATCAAGATGCCCCCATCCAAGCTAGTCCCATTTACTCATGTTTGGTCCATGCTAAACCTTGCCTAGCCATGCACCTAGCCAAATGTCTTTTTAAATGTTGATATTGTACCTGCCTCAACAACTTCCTTTGGCAGCTCGTTCCATATACCCATCACCCTCTGTGAAAGTGTTGCTCCTCAGGTTCCATATCATTATCATATATGATATGGGAAATCACATCTCACAAATTTGATAGAGTTTTGAAGGTCACCAAGAGGATTGCTGAGGGCAGGGTGGTGCTTGTTATTTATATGAACTTTTTTCCCCCTTAAGGTACTTGAATATTTTAATGGACATCTTAACATCAGCAATTCATTTGAATCCCTCCAATGGGAATTCTCCCCCCCTTCCACAAAACCAAACCAGCACTAATCAAAGTTACTAATGACATCCTATGTGGTTGGAGAGAAGGTAATCTACACCTCTTTGCCTGTCTTTATTGTCAGCAGCCTTTGAGATACTGGATTGCTCCACCCTCCTCCAATAACTCTCTACTGCCATTCAACTTAACGGCCCAGTGAAGTGCATTCTGCCACATTAATGCCTCCTTGTAAATACATGTTTTTGCCAATGTTCCTATAGAGATCCTGCAGCTAAGTGAATGGAGACATTCATTAGTCTGACAATTTCTAGAGAAGAGAGATTTCTGTCTATAATATACCCCCAGAAATAGATCCATTTCTACCCATTTCTACAAAAATCATTTAGATGGGACCTGTGCAAAATAGGGTCAAAATGGGATCAGCAATGGGTAGCTTTCAGTCTGTCAGTTTACCACCCAAATGGAACATTTGAAAAAAATCAGAAAATATTCTAAAGATTCATTCTATTGTCAAACCAAAGAAGTTTTCAGTCATCTTTAGCTGGATGTATAAATTGTTTTTTTACAGAGACACCAAAATAAACATAATTAATGCTCCATACCTTGCCTTTCTTTAGTTTTTTGGTTCAATTCTTGATCAAACCCCACAGCATCCCTACTGTAGAAATAATGTGCATCCTTTTCCAACTGAGAGCCATCATGCCATTTGCTGCACATGTTTGTTTTATCTTTGTGGAACTTTTTGATATCCTCAAGTTATCCTTGGCACGATTTAAGCTGTATTTTAAAAGCCATGCAATACAAAATTTGAGAACAATTCTGTTCATCAGGTACTCGAGCAGTCTGACAATTTAGTGACAATACAGGGTCAAGAGAGGTGTATGTAAGGTAAAGTAGAATTTCATCAATGTTGTGTTTTTGGATGATGAATCTAAAGACCAGCACATGGTTGTGAAATATTATAGTTATAAAATATTAAAGTTATATTCTTGAGAGACTTGAGAGGTTAATGCTGTGGTTATAGGAAAATAGCTCTTATGGATGATTCTCTGACTATAACTGGACAGATAAGAATGGGACCAAATAAGTGTTGTCCAGTGGGAAGGCTTTGGACAAGGATCTTGAGATCAATATTATCAGAGGCAGCAAATTAAATTGTGAAGTATGAGGAGGAATAGATTACTTTAATCACCATCTCATGTGACTTTGATTAAGGCAGTTTTAATATAGTACCATGGGTGGCAAAGAGGGATTGACAAAGGAGCTCTGGGAAGGATAGGCATAGATTTAGGCGAATTATAACACATCTAAGCACTTTGTAGAGGGAAAGGGAGTGGAGATGGTGTAGTTATTTGCTGTGACCAAATTCTTTTTTTAGGACAGATTGCTGTATGCATTTATTTCAAGCAAGAGTTCTGACAGTGAAGGCGATATAGTCTGGCATGTGCGACTGGGACTTACTTAGCTGTTACAGATCCTGGCTAAGGAAGGGACAGGACTGGCAGCTTAATGTTTCAGTGTACAGGTGAGGTAGAGATGGGAGAAACAGAGGAGAGGATGTTGCTTTACTGACTGAGCCACCAGCCCAAGAATCCATTCGACCCACAATGTCCATTCTAGCCCTCTAGAAACCAGTCCCTTCAGCCCACAACATCCATACTAGCGCTCCAGAAAGCACCCACCCCACCCCCATTTGCCACCAATATTGGAATTGGTGGAGAGATGGAATATTGCGTTGGGGGACCAGCCCTCCCCTGTGATGCTGGGACCCACTTAGTCTAGTACACAAATATAAATTAACTGAATTTCCCTGTGACTGTGTGGGTTTTCTCTGGGTGCTCCGGTATCCTCACATATTCCAAAGACGAGCATGTTTGTAGGTTAATTGGCTTCTGTAAATTGCCCCCAGTGCATAGGAAGCAAAAGTGGGATAACGTAGAACTTATTGATGGTCGGCAAGGACTTGGTACAGTGAAGTCCTGTTTCCCCACACTATCTCTGTATCTCACTTGCTCTTGGACAGCCCCAAGGCCTGCTGGATCTCCCAGTTGCTAACCATTTTAACTCCCCTTCCCATTCCCACACTGACCTTACTGTCCTGGATCTGCTTCATTGCCAGAGTGAGGCCACATGCAAACTGGAGGAAAAGCATGTCATATTCCACTTTGGCAGGCTCCAACCCAATGGTATATTTGGTTTAGAGACACAGCATGGAAACAGGCCTTGTGACCCACCGAACCTGTGTCGACCGGCGATCATCCGTACACTTGTTCTATCCTAACATCAGGGACAATTCACAGAAGTCAATTAACCTACAAACCTGTGCGTCCATGAACATTGAATTCCCCAATTTTAGGTTTCCAAATTAGAAACGGACCTCCCCCCCCCCCCCCCCCCCCCCCCCCCCCTTACACTTCATGTCTCTTCTATCCTTATCTCACACTTCTTGTATTGTAATCTCTGGCTTTTGCCCAACCATCTGGCAATGAGAAACCCCCTCACCCATTTTCACCTATCACTTGCCAGGCTTTGTCCCACCACCACTGCCCTTACAGCTATCTTCCCCCTGCAACAATCAATCCCGACCCAAAATGGGTCAGGTTGCACAACTCCACAGAAAATGGGGGCAAAAGCATTCCCAATGCTGCCCTCATCCTGATAGCTACTTTTATCTGTGGCTGCATCAGGCAGTATATAGACCCAAGGTAAGTGGGCACTAAGTGTGATTAACAGCTGAGGTTCTTCCAGATCAACGCACGGGACTGGTACAGATGCCGTGCAATGTGCCAGACAGCTGGAAATTACCATACCACCTGTCTGTTGTGGGAAAGGTTCTTCCAGATCAACACTTTTGAGCATGAAGCCACCTGGCAGTGGTCAGCACGGAACATCCTGCAAGCACTGCTGGACAATGGTTCCATAGATCCTGTGGCAGGGTTCCCTGAGCAGACTGCTCCATTCAACTGGCAAAATACCTCATTGCCACATCTTGCCAACAAGCTCAAAGCCCTTGCTTGACTAGCAGTATGATTGGCCCTCCCAAATACTTACTGTACCTATGGAGTCTTCCTACCGATGCACGCAGTCCTTGGAACGGCGGCTACGGAGGGGAGACGGTTGCCCACTGAATGATATGTAACACAATTAACCTCATAAGATTTCACAGAGCAGAAAAACATTTGAAGATAAACATAAAAGGCTGGAGTAACTCAGCGAGACCGGTAGCATCTCTGGAGAGGAATGGGTGACGTTTCTTCAGATGAAATCTGATTCCATCATAGATGAGGCCCTCACTAGTGTCTCCTCGATATGCCGCAGCTCTGCTCTTGCTCACCCAACAGGGACAGAGTCCCCACTAGCCACATCTTCCCATCTCCACCCCTTTCCGCAGAGACCGTTCCCTCCGCAACTCCCTGGTCAACTTGTCCCTTCCCACCCAATCCACCTCCTCCCCAGGTACTTTCCCCTGAAACCGCAGGAGATGCATTGCCTGTCCCTATACCTCCCTCCTCGACTCCGTCCAAGGACCCCGACAGTCCTTTCAGGTGAGGCAGAGATTCACTTGCACATCCTCCAACCTCATCTACTGTATCCGCTGTTCCAGGTGTTGAATCCTATATATCGGCGAGACCGAGTGCAGGCTCAGTGATCATTTCGCTGAACACCTCCGCTCTGACCGCCTAAACCTACCCGATCTCCGGGTTGCTAAACACTCTAACCCCTCCCATTCCCGCACTGACCTTTCTTTCCTGGGCCTCACCCAATATTCAGAGTGAGGCTCAGCACAAATTGGTGGAACAGCCTCTCATATTTGCTTGGATAGCTTACACCCCAGCGGTATGAACATGGACTTCTCCAACTTCAAGCAACCCTTGCTTTCCCTCTCTCTCCATCCCCTGCCCCTTTCCAGTTCTCCGACCAGTCTTACTGTCTCCGACTACATTATCTCTGTTTGCTTTGTTACCTTTTCCCAGAAAATTCTACATTTTCCTTGATCGCCATTCCCTTTGTCCTGTTTTCACACCTTACACTTCATTATCTATGTACCTCCCTCTCCCTGACATCATTCTGAAGAAGGGTCTTGACCCGAAGCGTCAACCATTCCTTCTCTCCAGAGATGCTGTCTGTCCCGCTGAGTTCCTCCAGCATTTTGTGTCTGTCTTCGGTTTAAACCAGCATCTGCAGGTCCTTCGTAAACAATTGAAGACTCAGTTTACAATAAAAGAAACCTTTCTCAACTTACTTTATAGTTGATTATTCTTTTCTCACAAACGACATTGTGTACCGTATCACTGAGGTTAATTGAAAATTGGATACAGTTTCATTGAAATGAACAGGGAATAGGTTACAATGTTTATAAATTGAGCAAGGAATTGGTACTGTTTCATTGAACTGAATTGAGAACTAGATATAGTATCATTTAATTAAATTGGGAATTAGGTCCCATATTTCTGAACTAAACCAAGAATGGAGTTTTCTGTATTGAAAATTTGATATAGTTTCATTAAAGTATGTAAAACAAAATTGGTACAATATTTTAGAAATTGGTACTTTTTATCACTGAACGGAATTGAAAATTGTATACTGCATTATTGAACTGTGGGCATATTGGGCATAATATTTTAGAATTAAACAAGCAATTTTGGAAGAGAATGGGCTAATTAGGGATGGTCAGCACTGCTTTGGACTCAGCAGGTCATGTCTTACTAACTTGATTGAGTATTTTGAGGAGGTGACAAAAATGATCGATGTGGGGAAAACGGTGGATGGTGTCTCCATGGATTTTAACAAGGCATTTGATAAAGTTCCCCATGATATGTTGATCCAGAAGATTAAGATACACGGGATTAACAGTGACTTGGTCATACGGATTCCTAACTGGTTTACTGATTGAAGACAGAGGGTTGTGCTTGAAGCTCTGATATTCAGGCTGGAGGTCTGTGGAATGGTGGCACAACAGTAGAGGGAAGACACTAGCATGGATACAAGCATGGATCCAACGACATTGCGGAAAGCAAGAAAGGAAATTGCGGGAGCCCTGGTTGAAATTTATGAGTTATCCTTAAATACAGGAGAGGTGCCGGAAGTTTGGAGGGTGGCAAATGTTGTACCTCTTTTCAAGAAGGGGCTGCAGGAAAAATGCTGGGAACTATAGGCTGGTGAGCTTAACGTCTGTGGTTGGAAAGTTGCTGGAGAGTATTCTGAGGGATAGGATATACAAGCATTTGGATGGGCAAGGGCTGATTAGGGATAGTCAGCATGGTTTTGTACGTGGGAGGTCGTGTCTCACAAATCTGATTGATTTTTTTGAAGACAAGACCAAAAAGGTCGATGAGGGCTGAGCTGTAGATGTTGTGTATATGGATTTCAGTGAGGCGTTCAACAAGGTTCCGCATGGTAGGTTGCTCTGGAAGGTTAGATCGCATGGGATCCAAGGAGAGATAGCTGAATGGATAGCAAATTGGCTCCATGGAAGGAAGCAGAGGGTGATGGTGAAAGGTTGCTTCTCAGACTGGAATCCTGTGACTAGTGGTGTGCCTCAGGGTTTGGTACTGGGCCCGTTACTGTTTGTCATCTACATCAGAGCAAGATTAGCAAGTTTGTTGATGTTTGGGATGTCAAACAAGGACAGGACCTACACAGTAAATGGTAGGCCTCTGGGTAGTGTTGTAGAGCAGAGGGATCTCAGAATATGGTTCAGGGGTATGGTTCCTTGAAGGTCGAGTCACCGGTAGATAAGGTGGTCAAAAAGACTTTTGGCACATTGGCCTTCATCAGTCAGAGTATTGGGAGGTCATGTTGCAGTTGTATAAGAAGTTGGTGAGACCACACTTTTTGAATATTGTGTTCAATTCTGGGCACCATGTTATAGGAAAGATATTGTCAAGCTTGAAAGGATTTATGAGGATGTTGCCAGGATTAGAGGGTGTAAGATGCAGGGAAAGGTTGAGTAGGCTGGGTCTCTATTCCATGGAGCGCAGGAGGATGAGGGGTGATCTTTTAGAGGTGTACAAAATCATGAGAGGAATAGATCAGGTAGATGCACAGAGTAATTTGCCCAGAGTCGGGGAATCCAGGGCCAGAGGACATAGGTTCAAGGTGAAGGGGAAAAGATTTAATAGGAATCTGAGGGTAGCTTTTTCACACAAAGCATGGTGTGTGTATGGAACAAGCTTCCGGAGGAGGTAGTTGAAGCTGGGACTATCCTATCATTTAAGTTGGACAGGTACATGGATAGGACAGGTTTGGAGGGATATGGACCAAGCGCAGGCAATAGGGACTAGTGTAGCTGGGACATTGTTGGCCGGTGTGAGCAAGTTGGGCCGAAGGGCCTTTTTCCACACTGTATCACTCTCACACTCGATGGTGAATCGATGGAATTCTTGGTCACAGACGGCTGTGGCAGCCAAGTCATTGGGTATTTTTGAATTGAATTGAATTGAATTGAATTCCTTTATTGTCATTCAGACCTTACGGTCTGAACGAAATTTCGTGCCTGCAGTCATACATACAATAATAAACAACACTAAACACAAATTAACATCCACCACAGTAAGTCCTCCAAGCACCTCCTCACTGTGGTGGAGGCAAAAATCTTAGGGCTGCAGTCTCTTCCCTCCTCTTCTCCCTCTGCGCTGAGGCGATTCCCCACCAGGTGATGGTACAAACAGTCCCGCGGCTCACCGAACCCCGCAAACGGGCCGGCTCAAACACCGCGGCCCTGGGTGGTCGAAGCTGCCGCCCTCCAGTCCAGCGGACGCAGCCGCTGGCCCGCGGCTAAACCCAGGACTCAGGTCACCGCCGCCAGAACGCCGTCCCAGCCCCCGGAGCACCGTTCCAGCCCCGAGCCGGATCGCCCTCACGTGAGTGCCGTTCCTCCCACGAGCTGGGCCGCTCGACGGGAGTGCCGTTCCTCCCTCGAGCTGGGCCGCTCCGACGGGAGTGCCGTTCCTCCCTCGAGCTGGGCCGCTCCGACGGGGGCGCCATTCCACCTCGGGCTGGGCCGCTCCGACGGGAGCGCCATTCCACCCTCGGGCTGGGCCGCTCCGACGGGAGCGCCATTCCACCCTCGGGATGGGCCGCTCCGACGGGAGCGCCATTCCACCCTCGGGATGGGCCGCTCCGACGGGAGCGCCACAGCCCCTCGGGGGAGAGTCTCAGCCCCTCGCCAGGCTGCCCTCACGGGAGCGTCACAGCCCCTCACGGGAGCGCCGTTCAAGCCCCGAGCTGGGCCGCCCTCACGGGAGCGAGCCCAGAAGGGTTTCGGCCCGAAACGTCGCCTATTTCCTTCGCTCCATAGATGCTGCTGCACCCGCTGAGTTCCTCCAGCAATTTTGTGTACCCAGGGTGAGTCCTGACTGGTTGCCTCCGGAGTCTCGAGGTCGCCAGCTCCGCCATTAGGCCTCAGCGCAGACGGAGGCAGAGAAGGGGGATACAACAAAAAAGTCGCATTCCCCCGAAGGGAGAGACAGCAAGCCACGTTTCAACCCCCCCCCCCCCCCCCCCACATAAACACAACCTAAAAACCAAAAACTTAACTAGACAAAACGAAAAAAACAACACAAAAAAGTAAAGACAAACGGACTGCAGGCGAGCCGCAGCCGTTCACCAGCGCCGCCACTTCTGGATCGGCCCAAAGCAGAGATTGACAGATTCTTGATTAGTAAGAGTGTCAAAGGTTATGGGGAGAAGGGAAGTGAATGGGGCTGAGAGGCAGAGATAGATCAACCATGATTGAATGGCGGCATGGCCTAATTCTGCTCCTATGACTTATGAACTGATGAGATGTGCAAGGCAGGTTTTTTTTTTTACAGAGTGTGGCAGGTACCTGCAACACAATGCCAGGAGTGGTGGTGGAGGCAGATGCAATGGTGGCATTTAAATGGCTTTTGGATAGACATATGGTTGTACAGGGAATGGAGGATATAGATTATACGCAGGCAAGTAAGTGTTAGCTTTGGCATCATGTTTGGCACGAACATTATCGGCCGAAAGGGCTGTTGCTAAGTTGTATTATTCTATGTTCTGTGAATTAGGTACTGTATTATTTAAATGAATTGAAAATTGAATACATCATCATTTAACTAAGCACAAAATGAATTGAACAGGGAATTTAGTACTGTATCATTTAACTGAATATGGAATAGGGTTCCCATGTATTGTGAATTGGGCATTGCATTGTTGCACCAAATTGATCATAGTTTTTGGCATAATTGATCTGGGATTAATATGGTATCATTGACTGGAACTTGGAATTAGGTGCAGTATTGAGAATGATAGCAAACCTTATCTAGGTTACATATCGTTTGTATTCATCTATTTTACTTTTTCATGTCCTTTCCTAAGAATGAAAGACCAAAACTTCTCCAAGCGTGATGCTGAGGAAAACCCTGTTTCACACCCTTGTTCTCTGATGCATGCCAATTAAAAAATAGTCCAACATCAATATGCATCTTTATTGAATTAATAGAAACTCTAACCCACTTAAACATTCACATTAAAAGATATAATGGACATACTGTGCTAAAATATCGATCACTTGATTTAAGTGATTTGATTGGAATGCTCAAATCTTGGTCTTTGCTAATTTTATGGTGTAAGTAAAGTACTCTTACACCATAAGACATTTTGCCTATTTCTGAGCTATCCATCTCTCGAATGCGTAACGCTGCGTGCAGCTGCCGCTTCCTCGAGTGCAATCTCCCTGCATGGCGAGCGTTGAGTGTGACGGCGGGAGCTGTGCATTACCTCGCAGCTGATTGGATCAGTGTAATGAGCCGGGAAAAGGAAGGCTCTCCTCTCCTATTGTGTTAGAAGGAACTGCAGATGCTGGTTTAAACCATAGACAGAAAAAGCTGGTGTAACTCAGCGGGTCAGACAGCATCTCTAGAGAAAATGAATACAGGTAGGAGACGTTTCGGGTCGAGACCCTTCTTCAGTGGAATATATCATTACTACAATACTGTGCACGTCCCATTTCTTTCCTTTGAAGAGAAGGATGTTTCCATGGATGCATGTAATCGCTGGATTACACTGAATATCAGTCTGAAGAAGGGTCTCGCCCAGAAACGTCACCCATTCCTTCTCTCCAGAGATGCTGCCTGAGTTATTCCAGCTTTTGGTGTCTATCTTTGGTAAAAAACAGACTATCTCTTGAGAAAATAGCAGAGTGCAAGAAATTTATTATTTCCCATTCAAGCAAGTGTAACGTAGCTGTATTTGCTAGACCTGGAATGCTTAGGGACATATAGAGATGGGAAGTGTAGCAGAAATCGTGGTCGCATTGGTGATCATTTTCCAATGTTCTATAGATTCAGGATCAGTTCCTGTGGATTGGAGGGTAGCTAATGTCATCCCACTTTTCAAGAAAGGAATGAGAGAGAAAACAGGGAATTATAGACCAGTTAGCCTGACATTGGTGGTGGAGAAGATGCTGGAGTCAATTAATAAAGAAGTAATAACGGCTCATTTGGATAGCAGTAAAATGATTCTTCCACGTCAGCATGTATTTATGAAGGAGAAATCCTGCTTGACTAATCTTCTGGAATTTTTTGAAGATGTGACAAGTAAAATGGATGAAGGGGAGCCAGTGGATGTAGTCAAAGTCAATTTTATTCATCACATAATAATAATAATGGATGAGATTTATATAGCGCCTTTCTAGAATACTCAAGGCGCTTTACATCGCATTATTCATACATTCCTCAGTCACACTCGGTGGTGGTAAGCTACTTCTGTAGCCACAGCTGCCCTGGGGCAGACTGACGGAAGCGTGACTGCTAATCTGTGCCTACGGCCCCTCCGACCACCACCAATCACTCACACACATTCACACACAGGCAAAGATGGGTGAAGTGTCTTGCCCAAGGACACAACGACAGTATGCACTCCAAGCGGGATTCGAAACGGCTACCTTCCGGTCGCCAGCCGAACACTTAGCCCATTGCTCCATCTGTCGTCCCAAAGGTGCAGTGAAATGAATTTGCCAGCAGCAATACACTTAAAAAGATACACAATACACAATAGAATTTAACACAAATATCCACCACAGCATTCTTCACTGTCAGTTCAGTCAGTCCTCCGCCTTTGTTCATCCGTGGTCGGGGATATAAATCCTTCATTGTCGCCATTATGGATGGCCCGATGTACAGGCCCTCTCATCGGGATGATTAAACCTCTGACGTCGGGATGGTCAAACACACTCCGTGGCTTGGAGTGCCCGAATCGGCACTTTCCTACCGGAGATCGCGGCTTCAGGATGTTACAGGCCGGCGGTCGGAGCTCTTCTACGGCGCATCCCCGGCAAGGGATCCCAGACTCCGGATGGTAAGTCCACACCCGCAGCTACAAGCTCCGTAGACCACAGCCCCATGATGCCAAAGCCACCAGGCCAGCGATCGGAGCACTCCTCTCAGGCAACCCCCGGCAAGGGTTCGCCCGCTCTGCGATGGAAAAGTCCACGCTGCATCCGCTACTGAAGTTCTGGGGCCAACTCTGGGAAAGGCCGCTCCAATCCAAGCTGTTAGGCTATGAGGGAGGAGACATGGAAAAAGTCGCCTCTCCGTTGAGGCGAGCAAAAGCGGTTCCCGCGTTTACCCCCCTCACCACCCCCCACACAAGACACACCATGAGACACCTAAACTAACATTCAGACATATCACATTTAGAAAGTGTATCTGGACTTTCAGAATGCTTTTAATAAGGTCCCACACAGGAGATTAGTGAGCAAAATTAGAGCACATGGTATTGGGGGTAGGGTATAGACATGGATAGAGAATTGGTTGGCAGACAGGAAATAAAGAGTAGGAATAAACGGGTCCCTGTCAGAATGGCAGGCCGTGGCGAGTGGAGTGCCGCAAAGCTCGGTGCCAGGGCTGCAACTATTTACAACATATATTAATGATTTAGATGATGGGATTAAAAGTAACACTAGCGAATTTGCAGATGACAAAAAGCTGGGTGGCAGTGTGAACTGCGAAGCGGATGCTAGGAGGTTGCAGGGTGACTTGGACATGTTAAGTGAATAGGTAGATGCATGGCAGATGCAATATAATGTAGATAATGTGAGGTTATCCACTTTGGCAGCAAGAACAAGGAGGAGATTATTATCTCTGGTGTCAGATTAGGAAAAAGGGAAGTGCAACGAGACCTGGGTGTCCTTTTACATGTCACTGAAAGTAAATGTGTAGATACAGCAGGCAGTGAAGAAAGCTCATGGTATGTTGGCCTTCATAACAAGAATATTTGAGTATAGGAGTAAAAAGGTTCTGCAGTTGTACAGGACCCTGGTGAGACCATATCTGGATTATTGTGTGCAGTTTTGTTCTCCTAATTTGAGGAAGGACACCTTGCTATTGAGGCAGTGCAGAGTAGGTTCATGAGGTTAATCCTCAGGATGGCAGGACTGTCATATGTGGAAAGATTGGAAAGACTGAGCTCATATTCACTGGAATTTAGAAGGATGAGAGGTGATCGTATAGAAACGTATAAAATTATAAAAGGACTGGACATGCTAGATGCAGGAAAAATGTTCCCAATGTTCCCACAACCAGGGGCCACAGTCTAAGAATAAAGGGGAGGCCATTTAAAACTGAGATGAGAAAAAACTATTTCACCCAGAGAGTTGTGAATTTGTGGAATTCTCTGCCACAGAAGGCGGCAGAGACCAATTCACTGGATTAATTTAAAAGAGAGTAGATAGAGCACTAGGGGCTAGTGGAATCAAGGGATATGGGGAGAAGGCAGGCACGGGTTATTGATTATGGATGATCAGCCATGATCACTTGAAGGGCCAAATGGCTTCCTCCTAATCTGAGGAAGGACATTCTTGCCATAGAGGGTGTACAGAGAAGGTTCACCAGACTGATTCCTGGGATGTCAGGACTTTCATATGAAAATAGACTGGATAGACTCGGCTTGTACTCGCTAGAATTTAGAAGATTGAGGGGGGATCTTATAGAAACTTACAAAATTCTTAAGGGGTTGGACAGGCTAGATGCAGGAAGATTGTTCCCGATGTTGGGGAAGTCCAGAACAAGGGGTCACAGTTTAAGGATAAAGAGGAAATCTTTTAGGACGGAGATGAGAAAAACATTTTTTACACAGAGAGTGGTGAATCTGTGGAATTCTCTGCCACAGAATGTAGTTGAGGCCATTTCATTGGCTATATTTAAGAGGGAGTTAGATGTGGCCCTTGTGGCTAAAGGGATCAGGGGGTATGGAGAGAAGGCAGGTACAGAATACTGAGTTGGATGATCAGCCATGATCATATTGAATGGCGGTGCAGGCTCGAAGGGCCGAATGGCCTACTCCTGCACCTATTTTCTTTGTTTCTATGTGTCTACACCTATTTTCTATGTTTCTGTGTTTATCTATATGTAATCGCTGGATTATACTGAATATCAGGCAGAAAAAAACATACTCCTGCCCAGTTTGTTAGAGGCTCCTCGGCGACAAGTAGCGACAGCTAATTCTAGTGATTTTCATAGGAACTACGAAGACCAAGCACCATGGCTGGCAAATTATTTAATTCATTTTAAACATATTTGAATCCTAGATTTGGCATTTACTTATCTCCCTTTGTACACCCTCAGCTGGGGCGTACTAATTGATTATGATCCTTGAGCTTGAACAAACACACCGCCCGTCCGTGTTAAAAGTCTACGAACCACTTGAGGCTCCGAGGGAACAATAGCAGCCCGGCTGGGCGGCCGGCCAGCGCGATATTATGTGGCACCACTTGGTAGCCGCAGTGAATGTCCAACTTTTCTACTGAAGAAGTTTGGCGAAGCGGTGTTGAGCGGCGCTCCTTCCCCTTTTTACAGTCTGCCGGCAGCTGCTGCAGTTGAGACGTGCATGGAAGAGGAGGGATCTATTGGAATGAGATTGGCTCTACCACCCCCCACACCAAGAACCTTTGTAAACATGCGGCAGGCAGCAGGGAGGATGTTTGCGGAATGCAGTCAGTGTCTGCAGGCGTGTAATCCGCTTCTTGCATTGGGCAATGGTTGCTCGCCTTTCCTTTCCTCTCTCTCCCTCTCCCACAAACCTGCCGCAATGGATTTGATTTTCATTTTGAAAACCTGCACAATTCGCACAGTTCGCGCCGACTAATCCCACAGCCAGAATTCGCCCCGCTTGCACATTGGTTCGATACTCTGATGGTCACCAGGAAGACAGCGGACAATCCGCAGCTGTGCACTGTCAATCCCGTATCTCACCGGCACCATTCCGGATGAAGCCGTCTTCAGAACAAAGTTTCGTGGAGCCGCTAATGGTAATACAAACTTTACAATTATTTGAGGTCCGGTAGTTTCCGTCCTATAATGTGTGACCTTGCGCTGTGATATCCCAATCTTTTCCCCACTGGTTTTGATATCAGTAATATTAGAATTGTTGACAGTTTCTTTGTAATCACCATTTCACCAGCTACACCTTTGTAAGGCCAGTAACGCACTGGGTTTAAGAATTTCTGTTCAGAAAGAAAACTATGATTTAAAAGACAATAGTTTTATAGTATTGAGTAAAAATCTTGCCAACCAATGAACCTCAATATCGGTCCAGGCTTCCAACATGCAGTGTCCAAGATGATCATGGATGTATGAATTCTGTCAGACCATGTAACATTTGCAGTCTGGAATTGGAAATCAATTTGAAAATATGTTGAAACCTTTTAAGTTTGGCTTGTTAAGGCCTTCCTTAAGCAAATGGCAATAAGCTTCTTGAAGATAATTTTCTGAGTACTCATAAATTGGTGGACAACTTTTGGCACACTTAAAGCACATCAAAAAACAAAAACAAAAAACTATGAATTATAGAAATCTGAAATAAAAACAGACATTTTTCAAAGTGCTTAACAATTCAGGTAGCATCGGTGGAAAGATAAACTGAGCAAAACGCTTGGGCCAATGAACTTTACAACTGCACGTATTAAATTGTCAGGATGAAGGGAACGCTGTGGAGACCAAGAGAGACTGAATAATGGAAATGCTGGTGGTCTCGGCTGTCAGAGATGAAGGCTTGTTAGTTACAGCTGATCTGAATGGAAGAGGTGTAATTTAGGAAATGAATGAGGGCAGAAAGAAAAAGCACTTCTAATGTAAAGTATAGGTCAGTGCATTTTCTGTAATTTGGAATAAAAGAGAATGTTGGAAAAGCCCAAGCAAGATCTGTGGAGCCAGAAAAAATGGATTTAACCTTCCAGACTGACAACATTTCATAGAACATAGAAAAATACAGCACAGGATTGAGCTTTTCAGCCCTTGCATCGATAACATCAATGACGCCAATGTAAACTGCACATACATGCTCAAAATCTCTCAATTCCCTGCCTGCTCATGTTTCTAAATGCCTCTTAAAATGTTGCTGTCGTAGCTGCTTTCACCACATCCCCAGGCAGTGCATTCCAGGCACCCACCATTCTCTGTGAAAATTAAATTATCCTTGTAACCCTCCTTTCAACTTTTCCTTTCTCACCTTAAAGCTATGCTGTCTAGCATGTGACATTACCACCCTGGGATAAAGGCTTTGACTTTCTACCCTAACTATACCTCTCATCATTTTATAAACTTCTTATGTTCAGATCACTTCTTAGCAGTCAATGCGCCGGAGAAAACAATCCAAGTTTGTCCAACCTCTATTTAGTTAATACTCTATAATCCAGCCAACATCCTGGTAAACCACTTCTGCACCCTCCCCAAATCCTCAACATCTTTCCCATGAAAAAAATGCACAAAATACTGCAAATGTGGCCTCACCAACATTTTATACAGCTGAAACATGACCTGCCATTTTTATAGTCACATTTCAAATTGTTGAAGTCACAGTGTCAGAGGACAGTGATGTGCTTTGTCATGAGGTCAGATACTGATTCGGGGAATTATCTTGGGTTGGTTGGAACAATTTCATTCCATTATATGCTGGGTTTCCTTGGCAACATGCACAAAACCATTTCTATATACAGATATTTAAAAAAATGCTTGAGATACAATAACATAACTGCTACCAGTTGTCTTTTCAAACAATTTCATGGAAATTATATTAATTTCATACAATCTAAATCATCTGTTCAACATTAAGTAAGTAAGTTTATTGGCCAAGTATTCACATACAAGGAATTTGACTTGGTGCTCCGCCCACAAGTAACAACATGACATACAGTGACAGTTACGAATGATCAGGAAACACTAAACATTAATAATAGTAAAACATTAATGATAAAACACCATTGATCAAGCATGTGAACCAACAAAATACCAGATCAAAGGGAGGCTACAGATTTTTGGCTGTTGAGTAGAGCAACTACTCGTGGATAAAAACAGTTTTTATGTCTGACTGTGGCAGCTTTGACTGTCTGGAGTCGCCTTCCAGAGGGAAGTGATTCAAAGAGCTTGTGACCAGGGTGAGAGGGGTCAGAGATGATCTTGCCCGCTCGCTTCCTGGCCGGTGTACAGTTCATCAATGGAGGGAAGGTTGCAGCCAATAACCTTATCAGCTGATCGGACGATTCGCTGCAGCCTCCAGGTGTCGTGCTTGGTGGCTGAGCCAAACCAGACCATGATGGAGAAGGTGAGAACAGACTCTATGATGGCTGTGTAGAATTGGACAATCATTGCTTGTGGCAGATTGTGCTTCCTCAGCTGCTGCAGGAAGTACATCCTCTGTTGTGCCTTTTTCACTGTGCTGTTTAAACTCTCATGCATGAACAAATGAATGACTGTCAAAATAACTGAAAATCCCAGTGACCATTCAATACTGTACAAAAAGTAGATTCAGTACATGTACAGGACCGACTTGGAGATAGCTATGTATTAGCTTTGTTTAGTTGCATCAAATTCAAACTAATTTGTTGTCGACATGTTCAATAAACTACATCAAAGAGAGAAGTGGTCAAGATACTGATCACCTAGAAACATAAAAAATAGGTGCAGGAGTAGGCCATTCGGCCCTTCGAGCCTGCACCGCCATTCAATATGATCATGGCTGATCATCCAACTCAGTATCCTGTACCTGCCTTCTCTCCATACCCCCTGATCCCTTCAGCCACAAGGGCCACATCTAACTCCCTCTTAAATATAGCCAATGAACTGGCCTCAACTACATTCTGTGGCAGAGAATTCCAGAGATTCACCACTGTGTGAATTTTTTTTTTCTCATCTCAGTCCTAAAAGACTTCCCTCTTATCCTTAAACTGTGACCCCTTGTTCTGGACTTCCCCAACATCGGGAACAACCTTCCTGCATCTAGTCTGTCCAACCCCTTAAGAATTTTGTACGTTTCTATAAGATCCCCCCTCAATCTTCTAAAATCTAGCGAGTACAAGCCGAGTCTATCCAGTCTTTCTTCATATCAAAGTCCTGACATCCCAGGAATCAGTCTGGTGAACCTTCTCTGTACACCCTCTATGGCAATCCCAACTCTACCTGGTCTCTCAGCATTTCCTTTCCAATAATTGTTACATGTGTCTGGGGCAACAACAAAGTGCTGGAGTAAAGTGCGTGTCAGGCAGCATCCGTGGAGGGAGTGGATGGGTGACATTTTGGGTAGTGGCCTGGACTTTGATGCTGATTCATTGTATTTTATATAAGGAATCTCTTACACGAGATTACTGCAAAATTATTGGAATGATGAATTATTGTGGACATGAGTAAGCTATAGAGTTCATTTTTCGTGGTATCGTTGACACCTGTTCAAACCCTCAATGTGCATTTTTAGTGTCGGGCAGAAAAGTATCTGCATTGGCCACATCTGCATGTTGTTAGGGAGCAGTAGCCTTCCAGTTAAATCCTAGCCTGACAAGCCAAAAACAAATGGAATGCCTATGACCCTTAGTGTCATCAATCTACCTTCTCCACATACACCGCCTGACTCACTGAGTTACTCCAGCACTTTGTGTCTATTTCTGCCTGCCTGTTCGTTTTTGATCCCCTTACTGAACGTGTTTGGATCATCTTGCAGCATAGTTCAAATGCAATGCTGTCAGATTTTAAAAGTGCTGTTTGATCTTTTGAAAAATTAATCATGCAACTTTTAAGAAAATATTTAGTCATATCGCTCCAGGTGGGTGAGATACTTGGGCTATTGATACAGGCAGATAGGGGGCACAGTGGCACAGCGAGTGGAGCAGCTGCCTCTCTGTGTGGAGTGTACGCATTCTCCCTGTGACCATGTGGGTCTTCACTAGGTGATCCAAGTTTCCCCTCTCATTTGAAAGATGTGTGGGTGTGTAGATTAATTTGTCTCTGTAAGTTGCCCCCTGTATATAGGGAATTGATGCGAAAGTTGAATAACATAGAACTAGTGTGAATGGGTGATCAATGGTCTGTGTGGACTCAGTAGGCTGAAGGGTCTGTTGCCATGCTGTACCTTTCAATCAATCATGTGGCTGTAAAATAATTCCAGGATAGAATTAGATACTGTAAGTAACATCAGCTGAAACTTTAAGTTTAGTTACTATAATTACTGGGAGCACAATATCATGATTGTAATAAGCGAGTTCGGTATTACAACTGCGCATGCCCAGGTCATGGGTCATTCGGGATAAACACTCTCGCGAGTTGAGCTACTGTGTGTGTACGGGCCTGCTTATTCATTTCAATGAGATTCATAAATAAATGTATCCATCAAATATGTCAGCAGTAGGCCACAACAAACCTGTCGAACTCGCTTATTCTAACTCAAATTTTTAGATGAAACGTTGACAACAGGAATGCACGTCGTCAACTTTAAACTTTTCTTTCTTTGAAGAAATAACAGCCTATTAATTCAAGCCATTGTCTGCAGTTCCAAACACTAACCCACGTGAGATGTAATTTAAGCATTTAAACCATGATAGCATTTAATTAAATGAATCCTTTTTATCTTTTATCTCACAGATGTCAAACTATAAACGTGCAACTTTAGAAGATGATGATGCCACAGATGCCCCTGCAGAGGGAACTGCTTCACCAGAAAGCATCGAGGTTTGTAGAATTGACTGGAATTCAAATTTTATTTTTATGAAACATTTTTTAAAGCCAGCCGTCATTTCCTTTAATTGTATGCATGTTGAATGTTTACAAAGTTGATTTATGATATGGTGTGTATGTGGTTCCAGTTTCCACAGTAACAGAAAGTGCTGCTATTACTGTAGCATAATCATGAAGAGTCACATTGTTTCCTTGCTTTATGTTTTCCATTGGCCATGAACAGTGATAAATAGTCGTTTCTTTGATATCTGATGGAGTATTATTGAGTTCGATTGTATTTCAGTGGAGAAAACATGAACATTTATATTATCTGGCCAAACAAATGCAGATCCAATCAGTACTTTTCCTGTCTCACGGAAACAATCTGAAATGTTTACTCGATGCTCTAAAGTTGGACAAATTCCTTTATAATCACATTGTTAATGTGGTATTTGAACATATTTCTCAATTTCTTGTCAGACGCGGGGGGGGGGGGGGGTCAGTCTCAGTCTACCCCATGACAGAAGGGGGAGGATTTGTACAGTTTGATAGCCACAGGGAAGAAGGATCTCCTGTGGCGTTCTGTCCTGTATCTTGGTGAATCCAGTCTGTTGCTGAAGGTACTACTCAGATTGACCAGTGTGTCACGGGGGGGATACACCTTGTCCAGGATCCAAGAAATAGATCTGGGAATAGACCATTCATTTCTTCATGCCTACTCCACTATTGAATTATAAAGTGGATAATTTAATTTTTAGTGCATTAACTTCGTATTTCTTGATCTCCTTAGCATCCCAAAATCTATTGACTTCTTTCTTGAATATACTGCGCAGCTCGGTCTCCACAGCTTGGGTGACATTTCGGGTCGAGACCCTTCTTCAAGTTGAAAACACCATGGGTGGCTCATTTACAGTATTCAGGGAGGGAAGAGAAAGTTTAAAGGAGCATAGTTATAGGAAGTTGTTTCGTTAAAGAAGCAGACTGCCACTTCAGTGGTTGCAAACATTATTCATAATAATCATAATTGTAATTTATTAGCCAAGTATATTTTGCAACATACGAGGAATTTGATTTGCCATAGTCATACCAAAAAAGCAACAAGACACACAACTATATAAAAATTTGACATATACATCCACCACAGCGGCTCCTCCCCATTCCCCACTGTGATGGAAGGCAATGAAGTCTTATCTTCTTACATAGAAACATAGAAACATAGAAAATAGGTGCAGGATGAGGCCATTTGACCTTTCGAGCCAGCACCGCCATTCACTGTGATCATGGCTGATCGTCCCCTATCAATAACCCGTGCCTGCCTTCTCCCCATATCCCTTGACTCCACTAGCCCCTAGAGCTCTATTTAACTCTCTCTTAAATCCATCCAGTGACTTGGCCTCCACTGCTCTCTGTGGCAGGGAATTCCATAAATTCACAACTCTCTGGGTGAAAACGTTTTTTCTCACCTCGGTCTTAAATGACCTCCTCTTTATTCTAAGACTGTGGCCCCTGGTTCTGGACTCGCCCAACATTGGGACCATTTTTCCTGCATCTAGCTTGTTCAGTCCTTTTATAATTTTATATGTTTCTATAAGATCCCCTTCATCTTTCTAAACTCCAGTGAATACAAGCCTAGTCTTTTCAATCTTTCCTCATATGCCAGTTCCGCCATCTCCGGGATGAAACTCGTGAACCTACGCTGCACTGCCTCAATCACAAGGATGTCCTTCCTCAAATTAGGAGATCAAAACTGTACACAATACTCCAGATGTGGTCTCACCAGAGCCCTATACAACTGCAGAAGAAAGAGCTTGACTTTTAGCATCTTGGATATCCCGCCACCAGATCATATTGGCTGCATTTTTCTGAAGTCTGATGCAGCTTTACCAATTCGGGAGTTGACCTCTACATCTCCAACTACTGTGAACATGCTGCCAAGATAGGTAAATCTTATGGCGTTTTCCACAGGTACCCGTGCATAATATGATTGGACTGGATAACACACTGCGCTTTTTTAATCTACTATACTCAATACTCTAACTGATGAAGGCCACTTTGCCGAAAGCCTTCTTGAACACCCTATCCACTTTCAAGGAACTATGTCAAGTCCTTAACCTGTACCTGCGCTCCTAGATCACTCTGCTCAACAACACTCTTGCCATTCACAGTGCAAGTCCTGCCCATGTTAGACTTCACAAAATGCAACACCTCACATTTCTCTGTATTACATTCCATCAACTATTCCTCAGCCCACCTGCCCAACACTTATCTCAATTTACTTGTGCATATGATGAAGGAGTTGACTTGACAGTTACAGCGAACATGCCATTCTCTTCCATTTGCATTAATTCAGCAGTTCCTTATACATTGATCTGCTTGCAAAAAGAATGTTTACTAAGATCACACAGTCCAACATGTTTATTTGCACATTTCCTAGTTTCATAACGCAAATCCTTAAATCTATTAGTAATACATTTATTGTCAGAAGAGTTCTAGTCCATTATGAAGTTTGATGAGAAGGAAAAGCTGGAAGAGGCTTTTAAAAGCAGAACATTAATTACGTATTAGATAATTATTCTAGACAATAGACAATAGGTGCAGGAGTAGGCCATTCGGCCCTTCGAGCCAGCACAGCCATTCAATGTGATCATGGCTGATCATCCCCAATCAGTACCCCGTTCCTGCCTTCTCCCCATATCCCCTGACTCCGCTATTTTTAAGAGCCCTATCTTGAAAGCATCCAGAGAACCTGCCTCCACCGCACTCTGAGGCAGAGAATTCCACAGACTCACCACTCTCTGTGAGAAAAAGTGTTTCCTTGTCTCCGTTCTAAATGACTTCCTCCTTATTCTTAAACTGTGGCCCCCGGTTCTGGACTCCCCCAACACTCAATAAGACAAAAGCAACGGGCGTGGACAAGGGCTTCTGCAATTAGTCTTAGTTGAGGCTAAATTATAGGTTTCTGATGAATTTTACTAACCTATAACACATGCAGACAATATTGTATTATTCTGGAAACTTGACATCTTTTAATTTTAGGGAGGTGTTGGGGGAGTCATGGCTGAGTTTGTGTGGCATGAGAATGATGGAGAAGTGAGTGTAGGATCTGATGACTGCAGAGGGTTTCATTGTTCTTCTTGCATGGTATGAATGGGGTCCAGCATGCAGTTTATTATACATATTCAGTTGTGACAGTTTTGCCGTATGTGATTCTAAAGTGGGTAAGCATAGTTATTTTATGCCAATTTTAGACCTTCCAAATCATGGATCGTGCTTGGTTGATACAAATGAAATGAAATTCAGAATTGATTTTCATGATTTATTACATTGTTTTGTGTATTAGGAGAATGCAGATGTTTATTCAATGCCTAGTAAAAAATAAAAGCATTGATCGTTTTTGCACTCGCATGGTTGAAACCTTTCGATTGAGTTCTGAGAGTGTACAGAGGAGATTTACTAGAATGTTGCCTGGGTTTCAACAACTAAGTTACAGAGATAGGTTGAATAAGTTAGATCTTTATTCTCTGGAGCGCAGAAGGTTAAGGGGGGACTTGATAGAGGTCTTTAAAATGATGAGAGGGATAGACAGAGTTGATGTGGACAAGCTTTTCCCTTTGAGAATAGGGAAGATTCAAACAAGAGGACATGACTTCAGAATTAAGGGACAGAAGTTTAGGGGTAACATGAGGGGGAACTTCTTTACTCAGAGAGTGGTAGCGGTGTGGAATGAGCTTCCAGTGGAAGTGGTGGCGGCAGGTTCGTTGGTATCATTTAAAAATAAATTGGATAGGCATATGGATGAGAAGGGAATGGAGGGTTATGGTATGAGTGCAGGCAGGTGGGACTAAGGGAAAAAAGTTGTTCGGCACGGACTTGTAGGGCCGAGATGTCCTGTTTCCGTGCTGTAATTGTTATATGGTTATATTGCTTTCTAGAGTTCACATAGGATGCAGAAGATAGACACAAAATGCTGGAGTAACTCAGCGGGACAAGCAGCATCTCTGGAGAGAAGGAATGGGTAACATTTTGGGATGAGACGCTTCTCTTTGTGTCTATCTTCGGCTTCAAGGTTTCAAGGTCAGTTTATTGTCACGTACCAATTAAGGTACAGTGAAATTTGAGTTACCATACAACCATACTAAGTGAAAAGAAACACAGACACATAAAATAAAATGTAACATAAACATGCACCACAGCGGCTCCCCGCATTCATTACTGTGATGGAAGTTAATAAAGTCCAATCATCTCCCTCTTCATTCTCCCGCTGTCGGGGCTGTCGAACCATCTGCAGTCGGGGCCATCAAAGCTCCTGCAGCCGGCGATCCGAAGCCCTCACGTCGGGGTAATCGAAACTCCCTCGTCGGGACGGTTGAAACTTTCCGCGGCTTGGAGCTCTCGAATCGGTCTCTAACCAGGAACTGCGGGCTCCACGATGTTAAGTCCACAGGCCCGCGGTTGGAGTTCTCCACAGATCCACAGGTTTAAACCAGCATCTGCAGTTCCTTCTTACTCACATAGGATGCCGGCTGACTTGAAACGTAAAATATTCATGATGCTTGGTACTTTAAATCTGGATGCAATACTCCACTAGAAGCTTTAGACTTTGGAGATAAAGCTTGGCCCACCGAGTCCGAGTCGACCAGCAATCTAATGTCTATTGTCCGTATACAAGCACTATCCTACACACCAGGAACAATTTACATTTTTACAGAAACCAATTAACCTACAAACCTGTATGTCTTTGGAGTGTGGGGGGAAACTGGAGCACCCCGGGGAAAATCCATGCAGTCACGGGGAGAACGTACAAACTCTGTGCAGACAGCACCCGTAGTCAGGATTGAACACACATTTCAGGTGTTGTAAGGTAGCAGCTCTACTGCTGCACTACTGTGTTGCCCTCAACTGATCTGGTATTTTATAAAGGTTCGTCATGACAACCATGCTTTGCTGTTGTATACCTCTATTTATAAAACCTTCAACCCAAATGGCTTTTTAACTCGTTTTCTCAACCACCTGTGACTACAGGTATTTACTCTCTCTATGTTGTACCTCTTTCAGAATTCTGCCACCTAGTTTATATTTGCAATTCTCATTTTTCACATCACTCAGCAGAAATTCTCATCTGCCACCTCTCTGCTCATTCTGTAGATTGCCTCTCTCCTCATAAAGCGTATTACCATTCTCCTCACAGTTCACCATACTTTCAAGGTTTGTGCCATCTCCGATCAACAATATATATTAAGACAAATAGTAGACCTCGTAGTAGCCATGAAATAACTCCTCTGGATAGTTCCCCTCTAGTAAAACATACTCTTTCACTGCTATGCTGTTTTCTGTTTAGTTTAGTTTAGAGATACTGTGAGGATAGGGGCCATTCGGCCCACTGAGTCTGTGCCGACCAATGATCACCCTATACACTAATCTACACACTAGAGACAATGTACAATTCTTACCAAAGCCAACTAACCTACAGACCTGTACATCGGGAGGAAACCGGGGCATCCGGAGAAAACCCACGTGGTCAGGGGGAGAACATACAAACTCTCTACAGACAGTATTTGTTCAAGATCAAACTCTGGTCTCTGACTCTAAGGCAGCAACTCTACCGCTGCGCTACCCATAATTTCTTTGGCCGATTTTCTATTCAATTTACATGTTGAAGTGATTGTTAATTCTGATGATTGTTTCCAGAGTGCTTCCCAGTAGTGGGGTTATACTGATTGGTCTGTAGTTACTGGGTTTATGCTTTTCCTGAGACTTAAGGGCCTGTCCCACTTTCACGACCTAATTCACAACCTCTGCCGAGTTTGCCCTTGACTCGTACTCACAGCATGGTCGTAGGGGGTCGTAGGTAGGTTGTAGCGGCGGTGGGCGGCGCCATTCGGTGGGCGGCGCGACTCTCGTCAGCAGCGGCCTCTGCAGTCCGTCTGTGTTTTATTATTTTTTGTCTCGTTTTTATGTAGTTTTTGTTATTTTTTTTGTTGGGGTATGTGTGTGGGGGGGAGGGGGTAACTTTAAAATCTTTCCCCTGCACGGGAGACCCGACCTTTTCTTTGTCGGGTCTCCGTTGTCGTTGGGGCTGCAACGTGGAGCGGCCTCCAACAGGAACGACCTGGGGTTCCAGCTGCGGAGCTGCCGACTACTCACCGTCACGGGGCTGGCCGAGTCCGGAGCGGGTGGAGCGGTGGTGGAGCGCTGCTGCCACCCGACCTCCGGAGTTTCGGAGGCTGCAATTGCGGGTTTGGCGGACGGCGGCACCGGGAGCCCGCGGGTCCCTGCTGGGAGACCGCTTTTCGGGGCTTCCGCAACGGCGACTTCTCCCGCCCGAGTTGCGGGGTTGAAGAGCACCTGAGCGGGGCCTTACACCATCGCCCCGCGCGGCTTGGAATGGCCGCGGGACTTTGCGAGCGCACGCCGGTGGCTCTAACACCAAGACCCGGTACACGGCCTTGCATCACCCGGCGTGGCTTTAATGGCCGCGGGACAATCGCCATCGCCAGCCGGGGGCTTTGACTTTGACTCTGACTCTGACATCGGGGGGGAGAGTGCAGTGGAGAGATAAGTTTTTTTTGCCTTCCATCATAACGATGTGATGGATGTTTGTGTAAACTGTGTTGTGTCTCGGGTCTTTTTGTTTTGTAATGTATGGCTGCAGAAACGATATTTCGTTTGGACCTCAAGGGGTCCAAATGACAATAAATTGAATTGTATTGTTTAATATTGTATAGCAGGCCGTGATGCTAGTCATAGGTACTCGAGGTATCAAGTAGGTCGGGGCGTTTTTCTAGCCTGATGAAAAATGTCCACGAGTTAAAAAGGTCGTGAAAGTGGGACAGGCTCTTTAGAAATCCCCTGGAATTAAAAAAAGAGTTTATATAAAGTTGCGATTAACGTTATTATGGAAATAGCTCATTTATTAGTTATAAATGATTTTTTTCAAATTGCAGTTTTTTTTCAGTCCTTTATTTTTATTTAGCTATTTCTTTGGTAGTCAGATTCTGCATAGGACATCTCAGTACTGTGATTTTGTTTTTTCTTGTTTTGGGTTTCACTGATACTGCAAAGTGATATGCACATTGATTTTTCTTTCCGCAAGTGTAGCCTTTGGTTAAATTATTAGGTTTTAATCATGACATGTGCATGATAGTTTGTTGTTTCTGTTATTTCTGTTTGTGCTAAAAGGAAACATGTAATTTGTCTCTTTTTTTAATAGGTTGGGTTTAGAAAAGGCAAGTCGCTTTCCCTGGGGCCAATTGGAACGAGAACACAATTGGAACTCACCTTGTTAGTTGTCCTCCTGGTTGTGGTCATGACCTTGATTGGTTGTATTATTACTCTGGTAATAAAAAATACTCAAGGTAAGGTGGGATTGAATAACATTCATGCATGTTAAGTTTTATTTGTGGGAAGAAACTGCATATGCTGGTTTAAACTGAAGATAGGCACAAAGAGCTGAAGTAACAGTAGGACAGACAGCATCTCTGGAGAGAAGGAATATGTGATGTTTCAGGTGAAGAAGGGTCTTGACCCGAAACATCGCCCAGTCCTTCTCTCCAGAGATGCAGCCTGTCCCGCTGAGTTGCTCCAGCATTTTGTGTCCATCTTAAGTTATCTATCTTTATTATATTACTAAAAGTCTGTTCTTGACCGGTTTTGGCCATCTGTGCTGCGATTTCCGAGAGAACGCTGCCACTTACGGCCGTTATTTTTGGCCACCTTGCTCAGAGCCCTCCTCCGCCGTATGTGTGCCGAGGATTTTTCCCGTCGATGAAAAATGACAGAGATATTAATGATTTTACAAAATTCCTCATTCCCTCTGCTGCCCCTGCTGGCGGCAGGGGGGAGGGACTATAAAACCAGGAAGTGATGTGCCTCAATCAGTGTCTGCAAGCTGGAGGAAGGCAGAGGGTCACGTTTCTCTGAGCTGTGAATAACACTGAACACATGTCTACTCAAATGTAAGTGTCCTTAGTGGTTCTAAAACGCTTGCAGAATGTGTTTATTGGTTCTAAAATGTTTGCAAAAAGTGTTTATTGGTTCTAAAATGTTTGCAAAAAGTGTCTCTTTTGGTTCTACAATGCTTGCAGAATGTGTATTTTTTGGTTCTAAAATGGTTTTTTTAGGTCCCCCCTTTCCTCTCCCCCCCCTCCCATCCCCCCCTCTCCTCTCCCCCCCGCTCCTCTCCCCCCTCTCCATCTCCCCCCTCTCCTCTCCCCCCTCTCCTCCCCCCCTCTCTCCTCCCCCCCTCTCTCCTCCCCCCCCTCTCTCCTCCCCCCCTCTCTCCTCCCCCCTCTCTCCTCCCCCTCTCTCCTCCTCCCCCTCTCTCCTCCCCCCCTCTCTCTCCTCCCCCCCTCTCTCTCCTCCCCCCCTCTCTCCCCCTCCCCCCCCTCTCTCCTCCCCCCCTCTCTCCTCCCCCCTCTCTCTCCTCCCCCCCTCTCTCCTCCTCCCCCCTCTCTCTCCTCCCCCCTCTCTCTCCTCCCCCCCTCTCTCTCCTCCCCCCTCTCTCCTCTCCTCCCCCTCTCATCCTCCTCCCCTCTCCTCTCCCCTCTCTTCTCTCCTCCTCCCCGCCTCATCTCCTGTACTTCCTCCTCGCCCCCTCTCGCCCTCCTCCCCCCTCTACTCCTCCAGTCGCCCCCCTCTCTGCCGCCTCCCCCCTCTCTGTCCTCCCTCCCCCCCGCCTCTCTTCTCTCCGCCCCCCCTCTCTGCTCTCCTCCTCCCCCCTCTCTCCTCCTCCCCCCCCTCTTCTCCGCCTCCTCCCCCCCCTCTCGTCCTCCTCCCCCCCCTCTCTCTCCGCCCTCCCCCCCTCTCTCCTCCTCCCCCCCTCTCCTCCTCCTCCCCCCTCCCTCTCCTCCTCCCCCCCTCTCGTCCTCCTCCCCCCCTCTCTCTCCTCCCCCCCTCTCTCCTCCTCCCCCCCTCTCCTCCTCCTCCCCCCTCTTTCTCCTCCTCCCCGCCCCTCTCTCCTCCTCCCCCCCTCTCTCCTCCTCCCCCCCTCTCTCCTCCTCCCCTCCCCTCCCCCCCCCCCCCCCCCCCCCCCCCTCTCTCTCTCTCCCCCCCTCTCTCTCTCTCCCCCCCCTCTCTTTCCCCCCCTCTCTCCCCCCCCCTCTCCCCCCCTCTCTCCCCTCCCCTCTCTCCCCTCTCCCTCTCTCTCACCCCCCCCCTCTCGTCCACCCCTCTCCTCCCCCCTCCCTCTCTTCTCCCCCCCTCCCTCTCTCCTCTCCCCCCTCTCTCTCCCCCCCCCTCTCTCGCCCTCCCCTCTCTCCCCCCCCCGCCTCTCTCCCCGCTCCCCCCCCCCTCTCTCCCCCCCCTCTCTCTCCCCCCCCTCTCTCCCCCCCCCTCTCTCCTCCCCCCTCCTCTCTCTCCCCCCCCCTCCTCTCTCCCCCCCCCTCTCTCATCCCCCCCCCCTTCCGCCCCCCCCCCCCTCTTCTCCCCCCCCTCTCCCCCCCTCCCTCTTCTCCCCCCTCCTCTCTCCCCCCCCCTCTCTCCTCCCCGCCGCTCCTTCTCTCCCCCCCCTCTCTCTCTCCCCCCCCCTCCTCTCTCCCCCCCTCTCTCCCCCCCCCCCTCCTCTCCCCCCCCCTCTCTCCTCCCCCCCCCTCTCTCTCCTCCCCCTCTCCCCCCCCCCTCTCTCCCCCCCCGCTCTCTCTCCCCCCCCCTCTCTCCCCCCTCCTTCCTCCCCCCCCCTCTCTCCCCCCCCCTCTCTGCCTCCTCCCTCCTCTCCTCCTCCGCCCCCCTCTCCCCTTCCGCCCCTCTCTCCTCCTCCCCCCCCTCTCCCCTTCCCCCCTCTCTCCCCCTTCCTCCCCCCCTCTCTCCTCCTCTCCCCCCTTCGTCGGTTATCTCCTTCCTCCTCCCTCTCGGTCCTCTTCCCCCCCTCTCTCCTCCTCCCTCCCCCCCTCTCTCCGGTGCCTCCCGGCCCCCGCTCTCGTGCGCTCCGTGGCGGCCGCCGTCTCCCTCTCTCCTCCTCCCCCCCCTCTCTCCTCCTCCCCCCCTCTCTCTCTTCTCCCCTCCTCCCCCACCTTTCCCCCCCCCCTCACCCAGCCTCCCTCTTATCCTCCTCTCCACCCCCCTCTCCCTCTTGCCCCTACTCTCTGTGTCTCTGTCTCTCTCTGTGTCTCTGCCCCTTCTCTCTCTGCCCTCTCTCTCTACCCCCGCCCCCCCCCCCCCCTCTAGATGTGACTGCAAGTTGGGGGCTGTGCGTCAGTAGATAGGGTGGTTATGGGGTAAAAGGGCAAATTAATATTAATATAATATCAAGGGGGGTAATTAGCGTGAGTGCGGGGGGGGGGGGGATAGTTAGTGTGTGTGACGCTGCATGCCCCCCCACAACCGCACATTGGGGGAACAGACCCAACAGGTCTGCACTTGGTCTAGTATCTTATTATAGTTCTGATATTTTTCCAACATATGATAACAATGGCAGTTTAGTATCTCCTTTATTTATCATATTTTTTAATGATTTTTCAAATTTAATAACATCCTTAACAGAAAATTCAAGCTACAGTCGTGACACCTTTTTGGACATCAAATGATGTAGTTTTAAAATGAAATAATTGTTGTAATGTAGGAAATGTAACCAATTGATCAGTCTGAAGAAGGGTCTTGACCCGAGACGTAACCCATTCCTTCTCTTCAGAGATGCTGCCTGTCCCGCTGAGTTACTCCAGCTTTTTGTGTCTATCTTCACTTGAACACAATACTATTTTGAAATGGCTATGGCACCAGCTTTAATAATTTATCTTTAGCAGTAACTATTTAGCAAAACTATTTAAGCAAAAATATTTTCTTTAGCAAAACTATTTTCTTTAGCAAAACTATTTACCAGTATCACCAACTTTAGCAGTATCACCAAACAAAAAAAAGGGAAAAAAGTTGGTGCAAGGGGGCTTTGAGTTAAAGGTGTTAAGTTGGAGCTTGTGCAAGAGTGAAATGGAGTGTGAAAATAGGGGAAGAGATCCAAGCCATCATGGTCAATGAGGAAACCAAAAATGTTGGAAAGGAAAGGCCTGAATTCCTCTAAAGAGAAATTTAACAGACTAAAAACAAGAAATTCTGAAAAAAAAGACACGTGAGCTTGCTTCAGGTTTGGGTGAGGCCTCCGGGGCTGCAGTGTTTTCCTGTGCACACCAGAGAACAGGAGTCTGGCTCATTTCAATGTTAATGTCTTCCGTATTCATACTTTTTTAAAGTCGTGTAGAACTATCAAATTAAATACAAGAAATATAAAGGAAAAAAGGAATGGGTTGAGAGAGGAAGAAAAAAATAGGCATGAAAAAGAGTTAGAAGATCATTTTTGTAGGCAAGAAAAGTCCAAATGTGCAAATAATTAGGGGATTGGAGATGATTTGGGGGAGGCGTGTGGGAGGAAGGAAGAAAGAACATCACTGATTGATATATCTGTTTATTCCAGTTTTTGGTTTAACCACCTTAAAACCATGGGTACCCATCATCATGTGGATCTAATAAATATTTGGCATCTTCAGGCTCGGTCACAGCATCAGACTAATGTTTGCAACAGGCACATTTTTCACAGTAGACAATATTGCTAGAGAAACTCAGCGGGTGAGGCAGCATTTATGGAGCGATGGAATAGGTGATGTTTCGGGTCGAGACCCTTCATCAGACTGATGCTGCCTCACCCGCTGAGTTTCTCCAGCATTTTTGTCTACCTTCGATTTTTCCAGCGTCTGCAGTTCTTTCTTAAACATTTTTCACAGTGATTGATTTCATCCTGTTGCAGAACAAATTACTGACCAAACTATTTCTGGCTACTGGCTGCTACTTCTAATATCCCATCATTACTGAAAGATGGAGTGACCACAGTGGAAAATCCAAGACAGAGCCAAATAGTATTTTTTGGTTCACATTATGTAATTCAAAAAAGTTTTGCTGAATCTAATCACTTAATTTATCTGTCAGTATTGCACTTCTAAAATGTTGTTCTGGGTTTCCAGCCGCATAAACCTGGAGATCAAATAATGTACAGTATTTGTTTTGACACGTGCAAAATTATACTGCATTTAGAAAAGGTACTCGACTCCTGTGCGATGTGAATTGAGATTGCTTCATTGTTACACAAAGCGCCTGACCCAATAGGTAGAACCAAGGTATTCATTTTGCTCCCAATAGGTACTTTAAATACTTGGTGTTTACCAATCCTCATTGTCCATGCTGTGTTGTCGGGCTTGCCGGGCTGCTGATTTCCTGACTACATACAGTATCCACATTGATCTTCTCCTCTTGTCTTTACCCTGCACTCTGTTGTCATCCATTGTGCTCACTCTCCTGATGGGCCTGTCCCACTTAGGCGATTTTTCAGTCACCTGAAAAACCGGCAACTGGAACGGCGACACACACACACACACACCACACACACACACACACACACCCCACACACACATCGCTTCCTTCACCAGCCCGTTATGCTCACGGGGAACGGGGCAAGCGGGGGGAAGGGGGCGCTGTCTGAATGAAATTCACATGGTGCAAAGCCGAAGTGATACAGACAAACACTGCTATGAACAGGAAGGTTGGCGCTGTAATTAAGACGGCTAAAGCACAGTGTACAGTAAGTCCTTTAAAAGAAGGGGGGAGAAGGTGTGGAGACAACTTTTAAGAAGCCAGAGATACACGGCTGTGAAGCTCGGCGGACATTTAACATTACCGGTCGGAATCCCTGGTTCTGAAAACTACTGCTTACGTTTTTTTTCCCAATGAGCCAATGAAATTCACCAGTCAGCACCGGCTACAACCTATGAGAACCTTCGACCTCCTGGCGACCCACCTACGGCACGAGAATTCTCGCTACTCTCCATGGCAGCTTCATTCTAGTCGCCGCTAATTTTTCAACATATTGACACATTCACGGCGACCATAATGAGACCGCAACTAGTTCCCAGAATGCGGGAATTCCTCGCGACCATGAAGGCGACTCCCCGGCAACCACCCACGAACATGTGGCGACCGCAGAGTCTCCTGCAGTCGCCTAAAAAGTCGCCTAAGTGAGACGGCCCATGAGTCTCCTCCCACCCAGTATGATGAATGCCTTAACTCTTGGCAGCAGCCCCATCAGTCAGGCTCTTTCTAGAATAATGAAACTGGTCACAACTCTTATTTCACAGATGCCGCCTACTTTTTGAAGTGCAGTACAGAATGGATACATTGTTTGTGATTTCCACTCTATAAAAGCAGACTTTTGCAATGGAAAAGCCTTTTTGCATGTTCATCAATTCTGATTCCAATGATGCCTTAACTTTCATCTTTTGCAGGCGCATGTAAAGCTGGGTGTAGGATCGCGTGCAATTTCACTTTTGTGTATTTTATTTGGTACACTAAAGCTTCTATCCCATAATTATCACTTTGTTCTTTGAGGGAGTTAGTTATGCACAATCTGGTTGTTGTATTTCCAGTATCACCACTCTTCAAAAATACGTCTTGGTGCTTTGGGGTATCACAATTTTATGAAAAGTACAATACAAGTGCCATTTTTTACAACTTTTATCACATTATGACTGAATTGAACCTTTCCATCTTGATCCATCTTAGGGGAAGTAATTTAAGACTGAGGTGAGAAAAAACCTTTTCACCCAGAGAGTTGTGAATTTGTGGAATTCCCTGCCACAGAGGGCAGTGGAGACCAAGTCACTGGATGGATTTAATAGAGAGTTAGATAGAGCTCTAGGGGCTAGTGGAATCAAGGAACATGGGGAGAAGGCAGGCACGGGTTATTGATCACAATGAATGGCGGTGCTGGCTCGGAGGGCCGAATGGCCTCCTCCTGCACCTATTTTCTATGTTTCTATGATCCATCCTTTGCTCAAGATTCAAGAGAGTTTATTGTCATGTGTCCTAGATAGGACAATTAAATTCTTGCTTTGCTTCAGCACAACAGAATATAGAAGGCATGAATACAGAGATTAGTGTGTCCATATACCATTATATAAATATATACACACATGAATAAATAAAACAGATAAAGTGCAAATAACCTTCACTGGTGTATTTAGTTGAATGTCATAAAGCAAGTGGGTTGTTCTGATAGTGGTTTGTTTGGCTCTGTTTAACAATATTCTCAGAAAAAAGGGAAAGATGTCAATAAGTTTGGAAGAAGTTATAAGTTCGCATTTATGAATTTATATAATGAAAGTGACATCCTTTTATTTACAGACCCTTCAAGTAAATATTGTCTGACGGAAACGTGCATTATGGTGGCTGCTAAAATAACAGAATCTCTGGACCGTACAGTAGACCCTTGTTCTGATTTTTATCAATATGCCTGTGGTGGATGGATAAAGAAGAACCCATTGCCGGATGGAAGATCACGTTGGAATACCTTTAATAGCTTGTGGGACCAGAACCAGGCGGTCATGAAGCACTTATTAGGTAAATAAAAAAGAAACTGCTGAACTTGTTTTTACATCATGTAGACCTGAACAACTAGCGGGGTTATGTGTTTATTACACGTTAATGAGAAAGTATATGATTTTCGCATCCTCTTCTTGCACTCACTTCTGTGGTATTATTTGTTTCAGTTTTAAAGCATAAGTATTAATTTTTCTTAGTGATTAAAAACAAAAGCTATATTCAGGCATCATTATTTTCTGCAAGCTAAATGCAAAGCGCATATAGTTATAAATCATTGTAACAGTGTTCACAAATTTCCTTGTAACTTTCTATCATAAATTACAGTACTGGACTGGTTACCGTATGATAGTACTGGAAGTATTGGTGTTGAAGCAAAAAGTGTGAAAACATGTTTTAAAAAAAATCTCCTCCACATATTTAAATAACATACCCCTGTTTAGCTCTCCAGTGAAGCAGAACTTCTAAGGTGCAGTTACATTCAATATAAACATAATAATAATTCTAACATTGTGATATTTTGGCATTTTAAATTTTCTGTGACTGACTTTAATGGAGAAGAGGTTTTTATATAGAGGAAATAGTAAGCAGCAGGATTAAAATTACAAATGATCTGGATGATGGAATTGATGGCTTTGTGGCCAAATTTGCAGATGATGCAAAAATGGGTGAGGGGCGGATGGTGTTGAGGAAGCAGGGAGTCTGCAGAAGGACTTGAGCAGGTTGGCAGAGTGGGCAAAGAAGTGGCAGGTCGAATACAACATAGCAGACTGTGCAATCATGCACTTGGTAGGAAGAATAAAGATGTAGACTAATTTCCAAATGGGAGAGGAGGGTTCAGAAATCGGATATGCAAATGGCCCTGGGAGTGCTGGTGCAGGATTCACAAAAGGATAATTTGCAGGTTGAATCAGTTGTAAGAAAGGCAAATGCAATGTAAACAGTCATTTCGAGAGAATATAAAAGCAAGCATGTAATGTTGAGGCTTTATAAGGTTCTGGTCAGGCCATATTTGGAAAAATTGTGGGCAGTTTTGGGTCCCATATGTGAAGAAGCATTTGCTGGCGTTGGAGAGGATCCAGAGAAGGTTTACGATAATAATTCCTGTGATGATTGGGTTGATATAAAAAGAGTGTTTGAAGGCTCTGTGCCAATACTCACTGGAGTTTAAAAGGATGAAGGGCGATCTCATGAAACTTACCAAATAATGAATGGCCACAAGTAGATGTGGAGAGGATGTTTTGGGTAGTGAGGGAGTCTAAGACCATAGGCCACAGCCTCAGAATAAAAGAACATATCAGTAGAATGGGGTTGAGGAGGAATTTCTTTAACCAGAGGGTGGCGAATCTGTGGAATTAATAGCCACAAACAGCAGCGGGGGCCTAGTCATTGGGTATTTTTAAAGTGGAGATTGGTAGCTTCTAGATTAGAAAGGGTGTGACATGTTAGCAGGAGGAGGACATCAGCCATGATCGAAGGGCAAAGCTATGTCAATGGACCTAATGTTCGAATTCTGCTCCTATGTCTTATGACCGTATGCTCTTAAATTACAAATTTCCATGTGTAAAAAAGGTGTTGAATTTAGATCTAATTGCCACAAGCTATTTTCTAGCAACTATGTTTATATATTAGAAAGGACATTCTTAAGTCCTCAGGAACAAGAGTCAAGAGTCACAACATGGAAACAGGCCTTTCAGACCACCTTGCCTTTGCCAACCAAAATGCCCCATCTGCACTAGTCCCACCTGCTCGTGTTGGGGCCCATATCCCTCTAAACCTTTCCGTTCCATGTGCCACTCCAAATGTCTTTTAAATGCTGTTGTAGTCGTGTGCGAACGTGGCGTCGAAGGACGAGAAGCCGAACAGAAGAAGTGGAAGCCAACTAACCAGACGGTAACGACGGCCAAATAACTGAAAGCGTACGACGGCAAAAAGCCAAATAACCGAACGGACGCAACGCTTGAAAAGCCAAATAACGTACATGATGTCGCCGGGGGGCGGGACTTGTCAGCGATTGGTTCAGACCCCCGTTTCCATCACATCATTGGCCGGGGGAGACGGGAGGGTGGGGGTCATTTTCCCACACAAGACTGCCCGGGGCTGGAGGGTGACTGGGCGCTCTGAACCCAAGCACCAAGGTGTAAACGGCCGAAGGAGCACATCCTTCGACGCCACGTCCGGGTATCGTTGTAATACCTGCCTTAACTACCCCTGCTGGCAGCTCGCTCCACTTACCCACTACCCTATGTGAAAAAAAGGTTGCCCCTCAGATTCTTATTAGATCTTTCCCCACTTACCATAAACCTATGTCCTATAGTTCTAGATTCCCCTATTGTGGGTAAAAGACTGTGCGTCAACCCTCTCTATTCCCCTCTTGATCTTATACACCTTAATAAGATCACCCTTCATTTTCTTTCATTCCAAGAAGTAAAGACCCAGCACAGTGGCGGACTGGCCAGGGTGTCAGCTTGCCCGATGGCAAGTGGGCCCCTGATGAAGTGATAGCAAGTGATGGCAAGTGGGCCCCTGTTAAATGATAGCATTGTAGTTGTGGGTGGGCCCCCTTTGTCTCCTGGCAACCAATATTTTTAGACCCAGTCCGCCACTGCTCAGCATACCCAACTTCTCCCTATAGTCCTGACAATATCCTCGTAAATCTTCTCTGTACTCTTTGCAGCTTAACCTCTTTCTATATATGACTATGTGTGGCTGTACAATCAAGCAATCCGCAGTGCACAGGATAAAGGGTATAATGTTTAGTGCAAGATAAAGTCCAATTAAACTTAGTTCAAAGGTCTCCAATGAGGTAGATGGGAGGTCAAGACCGATCTCTAGCTGGTGCGAGGATGGTTCATTTGTCTGATAACAGCTGGGAAGAAACTGGAGTTATGAGTTTGAAAACCTCTGTACCTCTTGCCTGATGCAAGAGGGGAGAAGAAGGCGTGACTGGTCCTTGATTATGCCGGTGGCCTTGCCAAGGCAGCGTGAAGTTTAAACGGAGTTAATAGAAGGGAGGTTGGTTTGTGTGATGGCCTGGGGTACATCCAACAATTCTCTGCAATTTCTTGCAGTCTTGGATGGAGCTGTTCCCAAACCATGCTGTGATGCATCTTGTTAAAATGCCTTCTGCGACACATCTGTAGAAGTCGGTGAGTGCATTTGGGGACTTGCCAGTCTACATAAACCTTCTAAGGAAGTAAAGGCATTGCTGTGCTTTCTTGGCCATTGGTTTGAAGTGGCTGGTCCAGGACAAATTACTGGTGATATTTATTGCTAAGAACTTGAAGCTTTCATCCATCTCTTCTTCTGTGCCCCATCAATGAATACTCAGGCGTGTGTTCTGCCACACTTCCTGATGTCAATCACAGTCTCCTTTGTCTTTCTGACATTGAGAGAGAGGTTGTTGTCTTGGCACCAGGTTACGAGGTTCACAGTATCCTTCCTGTACTCCGTCTCATCATTATTTGATATCCGGCCCACTACAGTGATGTCGTCTGCAAATTTGTAAATTGAGTTAGATTGGTATTTGGCTGCACAGTCAAGAGTATATAAGGGGTAGAGAAGGGAGCTGAGATTCTTGTAGGGCATCAGTGGTGAGGATTATCGTGGAGGATGATTTGTCACCTAACCTCACTGTTTGTGGTCTGTTTGTCACAAAGTCAAGGATCCAGTTGCAGAGGGGAGTGCTGACTCCAAGTTTTACAAGTTTGTAGATGAGCTTGGATGGGATAATGGTATTGAAAGCAGACCTGTAGTGTGACCTGCATAGGTGTCCTTCTTATCCAGGTTTTCCAGGGATAAGTGCCATCCCAGAGAGATGGCATCAGCAGTGGACCTGTTGCGGCAGTAGGTGAACTTGCTTGGTAGGCTGGATTTAATGTGTTCCATAACCAGCCTCTCAAAGCACTTCGTGATGTTGGATGTAAAAGCCACTGGACAGTATTCATTAAGGCATGAGATCTTTTTCCTTGGCACAGGGATGATAGTGGTCTTGAAGCAAGTGGGTACTTCAGAACAGAGCACGGAAAGATGAAAGATGTCTGAACACTCCTGCTAGTTGGTCCAAGAATGGGGTCAGGGACTTGCAAAGCAGTTGCGTGGGATGTCATCCATGTCTGCAGACCAGCACTGAACAACTTCCTGTATCGGATCTTCCTGCTTCAGTTTTTGTTTTGTAGGCAGGGAGTAAAAGCATGGTCAGATTTCCTGAAATGTGGATTGGAAATAGAGCGGTAGGTGTTTTTTATGGATGTGTCACAGTGGTTGAGGGTCTGGCTCCTGGTGGGACAAGAGACATGCTGGTAGTATTTTGGTAGTAGGCTCTTGAGGTTGGCTTGATTGAAGTGCCCGACTATAATGACCAGGGCTTCGAGGTGTTTTGTCTCAAGGCTATTGAGTACAGTTAATTCGGAGGAAGCTTGACATCCGCATGGGGAGGGATGTAGACTGCTGTCAGGATAGATGAGGTGAATTACCTCAGCAGGTAATAGGGACGGCACTTCACACACTTTCCGTAAGCAGGGTGACCAAAACTGAACACGATACTCCAAAAGTTGCCTCACCATCATTTTGTACAACTGTAACATAACATCCCAACTTCTACACTCAGTACCCTGACTAATGAAGGCCAATGTGCCAAAAGCCTCCTTGACCACCCTACCAACCTGTGACAACTCTTTTAAGGAACTATACACCTGCACTTCTGGATCCCTCTGCCCTACCACACTTCCAGAGTCCTGCCATTCACTGTGAAGGCCCTGCCCTGGTTTGACTTTCCAAAATGCAACAGCTTGCACTTCTCTGTATTAAACTCCATTAACCATTCCTCATCACATTAGCCCAGCTGTTCAAGTTCCAGCTTTAACCCATGAGCATTTGTTAACTGCATCAACATTGTAGATCTGTTTAATTTAGTGTTGATCCATGAAAAAGTCATAACTAATTCTTCAACATTGTGTGGTTTACTGTAATGCAAGAGATACTGGCCTTGTGACAAGCGATCCCTGCCAAATTAGAATGGCTGATAGTTTTTGTGCTAAAGGGCCTGTCCCACTGTACGAGGTAATTCAAGAGTTTTCCCCTGATTCGAACTCGGAGAATGTCCGTAGCGGGTCCGTAGGAGTCTGTGGATGTCTCGTGGCGGCTCGTAATGCTAACGGTAGGTACTCGGGAAATCCGGTAAACTCGTGACTTTTTTTCATCCCTGCAAAAAATGTCCACGTGTAAAAAAATACTCGTGATGAAAAAAATTGTTACTTTCTACTCGTACGAGCCGCTACGAGACATCCATGAACTCCTACGGACCCGCTACGGACATTCTCCGAGTTCGAATCAGGGGAAAACTCGGGAGAACTCTTGAATTACCTCGTACAGTGGGACGGGCTTAAGAGAGATCATTCCAAGCCTCTTGGGCACAAGAAAACATATTTTCAGCACAAAGCTTGATCTATCTAGCTGATAATAGGACAGATTCAGTAGATGTGTCAATGATTCTCATGCTTTTGCAACCAGTTGTAAACAAGCTGAAGCTAATAATTGTCTTGGATGAAGAAACTGCAGTTGCTAGTATCCCCCCCCCCCCCCCTCCATGTCTTTCCCCTGCCTCCACCCACACCTCTGTGCACATATATATCTCCAACCACCCTAGTCATTCTGCTCCTTTCCCCACCTCTATAAACCCCTCCCATCATTGTCTCATAATTCCTTTTATCCCTCCTCTTTCCCCATTCCATACTTATGCCTCCCTCAAGCTTTACATTCCATGCCTCCTCTTCTCTGTCATCCTTTTGTCTCCTTTTTACCTTTAGCTTTTGTCACTAATTCCATCCAACCACCTACCACTGCCGCTCACCTCAACTTTTCGGTTGCCAGAGTTTACTTACTCTCAGTTTTCAGCTTTCTCTCCCCTGCTCCATCAACTGAAGAAGGGTTCCGACCTAAAACATTGTCTATCCATTCCCTCCATTGATGTTGCCTGGCCCGCTGAGTTCAGATGCTGCCTGGCCCGCTAACTCCCTCTTAAATATAGCCAATGAACTGGCCACAGAAGGTAGTTGAGGCCAGTTCATTGGCTATATTTAAGAGGGAGTTAGATGTGGCCCTTGTGGCTAAAGGGATCAGTGGGTATGGAGAGAAGGCAGGTACGGGATACTGAGTTGGATGATCAGCCATGATCATATTGAATGGTGGTGCAGGCTCGAAGGGCTGAATGGCCTACTCCTGCACCTATTTTCTATGTTTCTATGTTTCCTCCAGCAGTTTAAAAAAACATTTTTTGCAAATAATTATCATCTGCTCATCCACTCATCAATTTCTGGGACTCTGGAGCTGCCTCACAGCTCCAGAGACCTAGGCTCGATCCTGATCTCAAGTGCTGCCTGCGAGGTGTTTACATGTATTTTCTATGACCATGTGAGTTTTCACTGGGTGTTCCAGTTTCCACCCACGTCCCAAAGATGTGTGGGATTGTAGGTTAAGTGGCCTTTGTAAAATTATCCCTGTAGGGAGTGGACGAGAAAGTAGGATAACATTGAACCAGTGTGAACTGGACTAATGTTTGGCCTGGACTCAGTGAGCTGAAGGACCAGTTTCCATGCTGTATCTCTAAACTTAACTCATGTAACTGAATGGGAGGAGAACTCTTGAAGTGCGTTGGGGTGGTTAGTGTTTTGGGTTTGAGAAGGTGCAGAAAAAAGCAGCAGTATTGTTAAGCTTCAAATTTTACTGGAGTAAATGATGAATGATTCAAACGTAAATTCCAATGTAGCAGGTGTTGAAGCCATGAAGGGGATAAAATGTGATCAGTGGTTGTGTTCATTTGCAAGATCATGTAATTTTACAAGAACTAACCTCAACCATTTTCCCATTGTCAGACGACTGTACTGACCTTTGCGAGGAAGGTTCCCTTTTGGGAATGGGTCCCTTCAATGATGAATTTCCCAGATCTGCAGATTACATTGAGGCTGACTTGGTGCTTCCTCCAATATGATTTGAGTGTAGAGGATTGTGAGCAGCATTGCAATGGAGTGCATTATAGAGTCAGTTTATTGGAAGGTAATGAACAAAATATTGCAGCATCAATTTTTCACCATTTCCAATGGGACCCCACCATTGGTCACATCTTCCCATCTCCACCTTTTTCTGCTTTCGACCGAGACTGTTCCCTCCGCAACTCCCTGGTTCACTCACACCCCCCCCCCTCCCGCCCCCCCCTCCCTAAGGACATTCCCTGCAAATGTAGGAGGTGCAACACCTGTCCTTGTATCTCCTCCCTCGACTTAATCCATGGACCCTGACAGTCCTTTCATGTGAGGCAGAGGTTTACTTAATAATAATAATAATAAATTTTATTTTTATAGCGCTTTTCTAAGACTCAAAGTCGCTTTACAATAGTAACAGACAATAGCAAACGGAGAAGCGGCGAACAAACAGCGCCAGCGTCCTCTCCGTGCAGGACATAAAGAAAGAATACAGACATAACAATAATAGACATTTAATCGGAATAACATATAATCGGAATATAACAAATAATAAAGACATCACAGAGACACAAATTAAAAACAGAATTCAATCCAAAAACAGAAAATCAAAAACACAGTGTGAAGAGAGAGCAGCGGCAACCAATTCGTGCCAGCGTCCACTCTCCCTTCACGGCAGCCATCTTGGACACAGACCTACAAGACTACAGTTAGACAAAAAAAATCATCCCCCCACAGTGGATAGCACTGTGGAGGAAGGCACAATGTCCAGTCCCCACCCCATGTTCATCCCAAAGTCAGGCCTATTGAGGCCACCGCAGTTGCCTCTACGGAGGCCCGATGTCCCTGGCCGTTCTCACCGGGTGGTCTTGCCCCGGCGTCGGGAGAGTCCTTTCGGCGGCTAGGCCACTTGGAACGGCCGCTTCTTGGTTGGAGCCCGCGGCTGCCGAAGCCGACAAGGCCGCGCCGGTTTGGCGCTCCCAGGCTCCAGATGACAAAGTCGGCGCCGCCTCTCCGCAGCCCGCAGCCCGGAGTTGTTGCTCTCGGACGTCCAGCTCGCCAGAGCTCCAGCGCGTCGCTCCAGCGCGGCGACCCAGGCAAGGCATCGCCCGCTCCGCTCCGCTCCGCTCCGCTCCGCTCCGCTCCAGCGCTCCAATGCCGTGCCGCCGCCGAGGCCGAGGTGCTGGGCGTTTCCCGCCAGGAAACGGCGCTCCAAGCCCGCAGGTAGGCCACGAGGACGGATCGACGGGCAGCCCGGAGAAGAAGCTGCCACACCGACCAGGTAGGGACCTAGAAATTAGGTTTACACCTACCCCCCACATTAAAAAGACCATATCCCCTACAAACAAAAAACAGCTTACACCTCCTCCAACCTCATCTACTGTATCCAATGCTCCCGGTGGGGGCTCCTACATATTGGCGAGACGTGAATAATTTCACTGAAGCTTACGCTCAGTCTCCCTTGGCCAATGCGATCTCCCGGTTGCAAAACATTTTAACTCTCCTTCCCATTCCCATACTAACCTTTCTGCCCTGGGCCTCCACCACTGTCAGAATGAGGCCACATGCAAATTGGAGGATCAGTATCTCACATTTTCTTGGGCAGCTCACAACCGAGGGTATGAACATTGTTTTCTTTCATTTCAAGTAACTCCTGGAGTTCCACTAGTTCCACTGTTCACATTTTTGTATCCCTATCATGAGCATGTATTGCCCAGCCAACAATGGGCCATTATGGACTCCACCCTTCCTGAGGTCATCTGTTGCCGACCCTGTTTTGTTCTGGCCTTTTCTCATTCCCCCCCCCACCTCTATCTTTCAGTCTGAAGAAGGGTTCCGACTCGAAACAACACCTATTCCTTTTCTCCAGAGATGCTGCCTGATCCGCTGAGTTACTCCACCATTTTGTGTCCATCCTCGACACAGACCAGACTCCCCGGCAGTGACTTCATCTACACTCACAGGGCCTTCGGCAAGTTGCCAACGTAATTAAAGACCTTCCCCACCACGACCAGACTCGGGAACAGCTTCTTCCCCTCCGTTATCAAGCTTCTGAACAGTCCTTCCATTAGTGAAGGTACAGTTCCAATCCTCCAACCTACCTCTGTACGGCATTTTGTTTTTTTCTCTGGAACTCTTATGTTACAATGCAGGGACATATATTTTGCACTCTGTATCTCTGTCTTTGCTCTAACTATTATACTGTAGTTGGCTTCATTGTATTCATGTGTAGTATTATTTGATTTGATTGGATAGCACACAAAACAAAGCTTTTTGCTGTGCCTTGATAAATGTGACAATGGTAAACCTAAACCTAAGTGTTGGTTGAGGGCTGTTGTACATACTTGGAAACTGCAGGTGCCATCCAAGTTCCTCCGTGTGATGAACATGCTGACAATCAAACAGAATGGTTAGAACCGAATGATATCAACACCTGTCCTTGAGCACTGTTGGAGTTCCTCACAATTGAAGCAAATGAGTAATGCTGCTGGAGTAGTCATACAGTGTAGAAACTGAACCTTCTGCCCAACTTGCCCACACTGATCAACATGCCCCATCTACACTAGTCACACCTGCATTTGGCTCGTATCCCTCTAAACCTGTCCTATTCATGTAACCATCCAAATTTGTCTTAAGCCTTGTGATAGTACCTGCCTCAGCTACCTTCTCTGCCCAGCTATTTCCATATATTTATCACCTTTTGTATAAACAAAAAAGTTGCCCCTCAGGTTCTTAAGTCTGTGGAATTCTCTGCCTCAGAGGGCGGTGGAGGCAGGTTCTCTGGATGCTTTCAAGAGACAGCTAGATGGGGCTCTTAAAAATAGCGGAGTCAGGGGATATTGGGAGAAGGCAGGAACGGGGTACTGATTGGGGATGATCAGCCATGATCAAATTGAATGGCGGTGCTGGCTCGAAGGGCTAAATGGCCTACTCCTGCACCTATTGTCTATTAAAGCTTTACCCCCTCACCTTAACCTACATCCTCTGATTGATCACCCTACTGTGGGTAATAGACTCTGTACATTTACACTATCTATTCCTATTGTGATCTCTATAAGATCACCCCTTATCTTCCTGTGCTCCAAGGAATAAAGTCCTAGCCTGCTCTATCTCTCCCTACAGCTCAGGCCTTTGAGTGCTGGCAACATCCTCGTAAATCTTCTCTGCACCCTTTCCAGCTTAACAACATCTTTCATATAACAGGGTGACCAAAACTGAACACAATATCTAAATGTCATTTCCCAACTGTAACGTAACCCTCCTTGTCTATACTCCATACTCTGACTGAAGAAGGCCAACGTGCCAAAAGCCTTCTTGAATATCCTACTTACCTGTGACGCCACTTTCAAGGAACAATGTACCTGCCCTCCTAGATCCCTCTGCTCTACAACACTCCCCTGAGCCATGCTTTTCAACAGTGTTTGCCCTGGTTAGACCTCCCAAAATGCAACCCCTCGCACTTATCTATATTAAATTCCATCAATCATTCCTCAGCACCAATCAAAATCCAGCTGCCATTTTTGCCAACCATTTTCACGATCCACAATACCACACTCTTTAGTGTCATCTGCAAACTTACATGCCTTTTATGTTCTCATCCAAATCTTTGACCTAGATGACAAACAGCAATGGCCCCAGCACCGAACCCTGAGATACACCGCTAGTACTATGGTACCTTGTAGGTTGGAAAAACCCATTTTCTCTTCCACACCAATACCCAGTCTTTCTTTCTCCCTTCTCCATGACCAATCCTCTCCCTTTAATTCATTATTCCCCCATCTAGACTGCTCCTGAAGGCAGCTGAATGGATTTTGGGATTAATGTTGACAGCTACACAGACTGAGATTTCAGTTGTTTGGGATTTCAATTGCCACGGATTCGGCATTGTGTGATACTGTGTAATAAAGCCATGTAAACTAAGGGCATATTACCGTTAGGAGTCCTTAAAGGTAAAATTTAAATATAATGTTTCTAATTTGCCCAATGCCTGTACCTGGGGTGTTTTTGTCATTTGCATTCAGTCAGAATTTTCATATTCAACTTGTGTTATTACTTAAGGCGAGCTTGAGACTGTTAAACAGATGAAATTAGGTAGTAACTTTCATGTTGGCTGTGTTATTGTGAATGTCATATCCCTCACGTGGAAGGATTGAACCAGATGCTACCATCTACATCCAGGTCCCTAACAAATGTACCCACTCCTCTAAATTCAAACAATAGTCAATGTACAATGTACAATGCCATCTTACATTCAAATGTGTTTCTATCAATTCACTCTGCCAAGTTCCTGTTCCATTTGTCAATAACCGATAAAACATTTTACAGATTGTGGGAGCCACAGCTTCAAAAGCAGCACTGGCCTCAGTAAAATCAACCACATTACCCATGAGGAAAACCATTCATGATTTTTACTGTGATCATTTCTGAGTCTGGACATTTTTACGGTAGTTTGTTGTTTTCCTAATGTGAATCGGAACAAAATTAACCATCACCAGTTAATTGGTAAATTTATGGTGGCTTCTTATGCCTTAGAGTCGCTGGCACTTATAAACCATTCTACAGATTGCCTCTTCCTTTCAAAAGAGCCATTTGATATGAGAAATCAGGGTTTGAATTCTGCATGTATTGATGGCTACGATGAACTACCTCTTTGATTAGCGTGAATAGCAGGCCATTGACATGGTGTCATTAAATGAGATTTAATCCAGAAATAAAAGATCTTGTTATTCCATTTGACCTTTATTGATTCAGAATCCATTGTATGCTGTCTGTTGGTCATTGAGATGAATTAGATTTGACCCTGTGTTGTGATTGACGTTTGTTCATTGCTAAATGCTGACTGATGTATCCTATAACTTCATTGACATTGATGTTTTGCCTCTGTGAATAGGATCACAGTGTTTTCATTCAAATAAACAAATATATTTTATCCATGAACAAAATGCAAAGGTGTGGCTAAGACTTGAAATGAATGAGATGGTATAAAGTTGTTTTTGTTCAAATAAATGCAGCATTCATTTCCAGGGGACTAGAATGTAAAAGCCAGGATGTAATGCTGAGGCTTTATTAGCCGCTGGTCACACCACATTTGGAATATTGTGAGCAGTTTTGGGCCCCATATCTGAGTAAGGATGTGTTGGCATTGGAAAGGATCCAGAGAAGGTTTATGAGAATGATCCCAGGATAATTCGGTTCATGTGCGAGGAGCTTTTGATGGCTCTGGGCCCGTATTCACTAGGATTTGGAAGGATAAGGGAGATCTCATTGAAATCAACCGAATAATAAAAGGCATAAATAGAGTGGATGTGGAGACAATGTTTCCAGTACTGGTAGAACCTAGGACCAGAGGGCACAGCCTCAGAATAAAAGGACATACCTTTAGAATCGAGATAAGGAGGAATTTATTTAACCAGAGGGTGGTGAACCTGTGGAAATCATTGGCGCCGAACGCTGTCGAGGCCAAGCCATTGGGTATTTTCATGAGATTATGATATTACAACCATTACAGAAGTATGATTGAGGATGGATGGACTGGCAACTTAATGTTCTGGGGTACAGATACTACAAACATGATAGAAATGGAGATAAGAGTGAAGGAGGAGTAGTGTTTTTAATTCCGGAGAACATCAGAAAGATACTTGGAGGATATTCCTTGGGAATGTGGGTAGAACCTAGGAATAAGAAAGGGCCAATCATTTTGAGATTGTACTATAAGACCCCGATTTGTCAGTGGGAATTAGAGAGCGAATATGTAGGAAGTTTGCAGGAGATTGTGGAAATATTAGGATTGTAACAGTGGGCAATATTAATTTCCTTCATATTTAATGGGACTGCAACAGTGTTAAAAGATTAAATAAGGCTGCCCAGGAACGATTTCTCAAGTGATATGCAGATGGCCCTACCAAAGAGGGGACAACACTTGACCTCCAATTGGGAAATAAGGCTGTGCATGCAGTGGGGGATTACTATAAGAACAGTGGTCATGATAATATTGGTTTTAAATAGCTATGGAAAGAGATAAGATTGGTCCACAAGTTAAAGTCTAAATGGGGCAAGGCTAATGTTGATGCCGTCCGACTGGTCAAACAGGAGAGATTTATAAAAGTGAGGTTGGGAGAGTTCAAGACTAAAACATCCCTATTGGAGTGAAGGGCAAGGCTGGCTGCATTGGGGAATCCTGGCTGGTGAGAGATATTAAGGCTCTGGTCAGAACAAAAGGAGGCATGTGTCGGGTATAGGCAGCTAGGATCATGTAAGTTGCTGGAGGAGTATAGGGATGTATGAGTAACATTAAAGGGAAATAAGGAGGGTAAAAAGGGGATGTGAGATATCCTTGATTGATAATGTAAAAAAGAATGCTCAGACCTGTAGCAATATTACGAGCAATATTATGAGTAAGGAAAGAATGGGTCCCTTTAAGGATCAGAGATGGATGAGATCTAAAGTGAATACTTCTTATCATAGTCATACAGCATGGAAACAGGCCCTTTGACCCAATTAGCTACGTCGACCAATATGCCCCATCCACACTAAACTTATCCCTCTAAACTTATCCCTCTAAACTTATCCCAACTAATCCAATCCATGTACCTGTCTAAATATTTCTTAAATGTTGTAATAGTACATGCCTTAACTACCTCTTCTGGCAGCTTGTTCCATGTTCCTATCACCCTTTGTGTAAAAAAAAAAAAGTTGCCTCACAGGTTCCTATTAAATCTTTCACCCCTCACCTTAAACCAATGTCCTCTGGTTCTTGATTCCCCTACTCTGGGTGAAAGACTGCATTTACCCGATCTATAATGCAATATCTCTGGAGAATAAGTTGGTGTGCAATACAAGCTCCTGATTTGACTACACTGTGACAGTTTTCACCAAATGGAATTGGTGCCGTGTTTGAGAACGAGACTTTTTCAGTTTTTCTCTGACATTGTGTTATGGCTTCAGAGTATCTCTTGTCAACACTGACTGTATAATTCTGAAATCCTGAAGTTAATAATCGGAGGTGCTAAGATGTAGAATTTTCAACGAGAAACAAACTTGTGCATAAGTGCCATAAGAAAAAGAACTGAAAATAAATAATGGTATCTATGATTCATTTTTAATAGATTTTTATTTCACATTTGTATCAAGTAGGCTTAAATATATACTGTTGCAGAAATGAGTACGACATTCCAGTAAAATTCATGTTTTTTTCCCAGAACCTGGCTAATGAATTTTCCCCCAGAACCTGGCTAATCACACACCCAAAATGTTCATGCCAATATTTAATATTTGTTTAATCTAAATGCTTCCAAGTTACTCTTAATCATCTTATATTATCACGTGTAATAAAATGCGTGCCCACTGAACCACACCTAAAGTGCCTTGTTAACCACAGTAATGTCTGTACAAGGTTTATAAAAATATCTTTGCCTCTCCCTCCGATATTTACATTGTTTACTTTGGATCTACTTGCTGGATGTAGCTAATGGGGCTTTCTCATGGGGCGACTTGACGCAAGAGGTAACCAGAGTTGAACATCGTGGGAACCTCGTGCGATAACCGTACGGCATTCGTGGACCACCGTGGCGCTAACGGCAGGTACTCGTGTAACTTGTTGACTCGGGAGAAAATACAAGCAAGCTTGAATTTCTCCAAGAGTGACTTGTACACTTGTGGTTGAACATTGAAATATTATATGGACGTAGTGGCCAGTGCGATATCCGTAATAACTCTTGCGTTTACCGTGGGAACTCTTGCGAACGGTGAACCCGGAAGCTGGACAGAGGGGACAGAACGTGAGTAAAAAAAGGTGGTCTCAATATCGCCAATGGAACATGTGTCCATCGAGGACGTCCCACCTCATTGTCATTGTTGGAGAATCTTTTTCACTGGAACACTTGCAGAGATGGCTCCCAGAAAAGCTCAAAGAAAGGGGGTAAAGCATGTCAGAAAGGTTTTTGCCATGCAGGAGAATGAGGAGGAGACGCAGCAAGAGAGACAGGTGGAGAGGCAACAGGAGATGCCACAGATAACACTGCCTGTGGGCTCCTTGTAGCAGGGAGAGGGTGAGCAAGGTGGATTTCAGATTGCCTCCCCAGTAGCCGTTGTAGGAATAGCCTCTACAGACGCGTATATAAAGGGAAGATGGCAGAAGGTAAGGCCATATAACTTCACCAGGGAACAAGAGGGGGAACTTGTAGAATGGTACCAATTCAACGAAATTCTTTACGATAAATCCAGAGAGGTTTACAGAAACAGGGGGAAAAAACGGAACCTGCTGGAGACGAAGGCTGGAAAAAGAACCATGGACTGGCTGTTGCAGCATTTGAAGAGAATGGAAACCAAAGAAAACACATTTTCATATGTTGTTTACTATCACTATATTGAAATAATATAATTCTTACATTTTGTAATTTGTTTTCAGTTGTTTTAAATCAGGCTTCTAGCTAACCAATAAAATAGTTATTATCTCATTGATTGTAAAATCATGTAAAACTATGTTTTCTATCCAGTAAAAGAGGATGGATTTATTGAGCATTTCCACACTTATTGTTTCCTCCATCAACCCCTGCTCTATCCCCCACCTCCCCCTCACCCCACCCCCCTTTTCTATGATAGAAAATTAGGACCAAACTCAATCTTAATATTATTGTAAAGTCATAATAATTTATACTTCCAATTGTAAATCTTGGGTAGATGCAATGCAACAGAATTGGAGTGTCAATTTGTGAGCTGACACTTACCAATTGAATGATTGACTTGTGTCTTTAATCATTTTTAGCGTATGCAAAGATTCTTGTTAAGGTATAAATTTAGCCGGCTGATAGATTCACGTTTCCCTCTGCAATGACTCTACTGCAACTGGTATTCTCAGGCAGACTCTTTCCAGTATTGGGCACGCCTTAACTGAACAGGTACAGGGAACACTGATCCTTTGCACATCATCAGATGAAGTGAAATCTGTGCAATAGGTATTAGATATATTTCATTGTTTTAATGAAACATGATGAAAGTTAATTTGGCACTTGGTAAAACTAAAAGCCCTGTCCCACGGTACGAGTTCATTCCAAAAGTTCTCCCGAGTTTGCCCTGATTCGAACTTGGAGATTTATGGTAATGGCCACTCGGGGCTCTCGTGGACATTTTTCATCATGTTGAAAAATCTTCACGAGTCTTCCCGTGCTTACCTGCGGTTAGCGAATCTTCACGAGTACCTGCCGTTAGCGTTACGAGACGTCCCCGAGCTCCGACGTACCCGCTACGTTCATTCTCCGTGCTTACCACGAGTTTGACTTTTTTTAAACTCGGGAGAGCTCTTGGAATGAACTCGTATCGTGGGACAGGGCTTTAAGTAGTCAGTAAAATTAACATATGCTATAGTGTATTTCAATTCCAAAGCACAAAATGGGACTACATCATGGAAAACTAGTGGGATTTTATAACCAGCCATTTATTACTATTCAAAAGTTTATTTTTAAAAGACCAATCAAACAATTTATTGATTAAGTTAATTTTATTCGGCTTGTGCTATTCGCTAAACCCTTGACTTCATGGAGTCATACAGCATGGAAACAGGCCCTTCAGCCCAACTTACCCACATTGACTAACATCTCCCATCTACACCTGTCCAAATGTTTCTTAAACATTGCAATAATAGCTGCCTCAACTACCTCCTCTGGCAGTTCATTCCGTACACCCGTCAGCATTTGTGTGAAAAAGTTACTTCTCAGGATCCCATTAAATCTTCCCCCCCCCTCACCTTAAACCTATGTCCTCTGATTCGTGATTCCTCTTCTCTGGGAAAGAGACTCTGTGCATTCCATACCTCTATAAGATCCCTTGCAACATTCTCGTAAATCTTCTCAGCACCCTTGACAACATTTTTCCTGTAACATGGTGCCCAAAGCTGAACACAATACCCTAGTGTGGATGGGGGGTCTTGTATAACTGCAACATGACCTCTGACTGATGAAGGACAATGTGCCCAAAGCCTTTTGACCACTCTATCTACCTGTGATGCCACTTTCAATGAACTATGTCCCTGCACTCCTAGATCTCTCAACTCTACACCATTCCCGAGAGCCCTATATTTAGCAATGTTACAAAATTTTGAGATTTTAAAAATCAAGTATGTAATTTATCCCATCAGATAAAGCATAAAAATAAGTTTAATTTGACACCTAATTCACTTTCATATCTCAAGTATTAAAAAAGTTATGGCCATTTTCATACTGGGAAATGAGCATCTTGTTCCCTATTGATTTTCTATGGACATAACAAAAAAGCTGTGATCATGAACAGTCAAAAGCCCATAACTTTCTTAAAAATTAAGAGAAATGAATGACATTTTCAGTTATCATAGATTGAAGCATTCTGAAACAAATATAAAATAATCTTACTTGGATGACCTGAAATTAAAGCATATAATTAGTTAGTTACCTAGTTGTAGCTAATTTCAGACTTCAATTACTAGATCTAAACATCTATCCATTTCTTAATAAATGATTAACATTTTTAAATAGCCTAAATGTCCAAATAATATTCACAAACAATTCACAATAAAACATGATTTTTAAATCTCATTTACATTAATTTATAGGCCAAATGGAAGGAATTTAGTGTTCAATTGCTGTAAATAAATGCCCATTTAAATCAGCTTTCCAGTGGGTCCCTGTGAACGCGCTGGTTTAGAACGTTCACATTGCGGTAGATTTGTGCCTCAAATGCCGAGAAAAATACCGCGGGATATAATGGGCCCAAAATGAGCTACTCGCAATATTAAACTTTGTATAAAGGGATCTTCAGAAGCCCTTTTTAATGTAAAAATATACAGCATACCTTCAGCTGTCTGCTTTATGAGACTCTGCGGTTGCTGGCGGTCGCGGGTTTAGAGACTGATTTTTAAACTACTATAACTATTATACGAGGCCTTTAAAACTAATAATAGCTTTTGCGACGGGGTCTTCCAGCGATTTTTCGTTAATAATTAACTAGGCTGAACATCTTCGATTTAACATCGCGTTTTAAACCCGCCCCCTCTAAACGGCGCCAAAATCGCGCACACCCGCAGCGGCAGATTTTCAACGACGCTTCAGGTAGGCTTTGCAACATACCTTCTATATTCACTGTGTAGGTCCTGCTTGTTTTTAGACTTCTCAAAATACAACACCTCACATTTCTCCGTGTTAGATTCCATCATACTTTTCTCAGCCCACATGCCCAATCGATCAAGATCCAGCTGCAATTTTTGACACCCATCTTCATTATCTACAATACCATCAAATTTTGTGTCATCTGCCGACTTGCTTATTATGTCTTGTACATTCTCATCCAAATCAATCATATAGATGACAAACGCCAATGGGCTCAGCACCAAGCTCAGAGGCACACCACGAGTCACAGGTCTGCAGTCCAAAGAGCAACCTTCCACCATCACCCTCTGCTTCCTTCCATGAAGCCAATTTTCTATGCATTCAGCCATATCCCCATGTGCTCTAGCCTTCCAGAGCAGCTACGATGCAGAACCTTGTCGAATGCCTAGGTGAAATCGATATATGCAATATCTACAGCTCTGCCCTCATCAAACATTTTGATCACATCATCAAAAGACTCAATCAGATTCATGAGACACGACCTCCCACACACAAAATCTATTTCTACTTAATTGGCGGCAAAACCAAAAAAATGCTTTTGCAGGAACATTTGTATATTATTCCATAGCTTTCTCATAGTGGGTGTTGGGTATATGGAATGAACGGCCAGAGGAGGTAGTTGAGCTGAATAGTACAACATTTAAAAGACATTTGGTAGGGTACATGGATAAGAAAGGTTTAAGGAAGTTATGGGCCAAACGTGCGCAGGTGTGGCTCGTGTGGATGGGGGATCTCGTGAACCTACGCTGCACTGCCTCAATCACAAGGATGTCCTTCCTCAAATTAGGAGACCAAAACTGTACGCAATACTCCAGATGTGGTCTTACCAGAGCCCTATACAACTGCAGAAGAACCTCTCTACTCCTATACTGAAATCCTCTTGTTATGAAGGCCAACATTCCATTAGCTTTCTTCACTGCCTGCTGTACCTGTAAGCCAACTTTCAGTGTACAAGGATGCCCAGGTCTCGCCTTACCTAACCTAACCCCATTGAGATAATAATCTGCCCCCTTGTTTTTGCCACCAAAGTGGATAACCTCACATTTATCTATATTAGATATCATTGAAGTGAAGTTACATTGAATGTTTTGATTAGCCTGAAGTAAATCACTGTGAATATTGTTGTGCAGGATGATTTACAAATTATATGAATTAATGTCCAGCATCCTGAAATTCCAGGCAGTGGCAAGCAGACATCAGGTCTGCACCAAGCCAAAACAGCTTCTTGTAAGCAGCCGGATCAAATGTGGTTAGTGAGGTACAGGACACACAGGTTTATCTAATAAACCTCGAACCCACAAATCATAAACTGTGTGCACAGAGTTTTTGATTGCTGGCTCTGCCATACTCCCATATCTGCGGGCAGGAGCCTATTGCACCTGGTACTTTCACGTACGTTCACCCTGTGACCACGTGGATCTTCTCTGGGTACTCCGGTTTCCACCCACATTCCAAAGATGTACTGGTTTGTAGGTTAATTGGCTTTGGTAATATTGTAAATTGTCCCCAGTGTGTAGGGACTTCTTGTGTATGGTGTGCACAGCCTAAAGTTGCAGGACAACTTGTTCTATTTTATTTTACTTGATTGTGCACGCCAGGTTGATTGCATTTGTCGAAACAGGGTGGACCACGTGCAGGTTGCAATCTCCAACCCCAGTGTGTAGGTTAGTGTTGTTGTATGGGATGATCGCCGGCGCAGACTTGGTGGGGTGAAGGGCTTGTTTCAGCGCTGGATATCGAAAGTCTAAAAATATAAATGTGGTCGTCTATACAGTGCTGACCAGGCTTTAGCTGAATATACACAGAAACACTGATCCTCTGCACCCCATAAGATGGGATAACATTGGTGTATCACGAGATACATTTATATCCAACTGTTTTAACAAATATCGAGAGATTAGTCAAAGAATCAGAAAGATGTAGGAAAGATTACAGGAAAGATGTTGTCAAGCTGGAAAGGGTACAGAGAAGATTTACAAGGATGTTGCCAGGGCTGGAGCGTCTGAGCTATAGGGAGAGGTTGAGTAGGCTGGGACTTGGAGCGCAGGAGGATGAGGGGTGATCTTATAGAGGTGTATGCTATCATGAGAGAAATTGATCGGGTAGATGCACAGAGTCTCTTGCCCAGAGTAGGTGAATCAAGGACCAGAGGACATAGGTGCAGGAGAAAAGATTTAATAGGAATCTGAGGGATAACCTTTTCACACAAAGGGTGGTGGATGTATGGAACAAGCTGCCAGAGGAGGTAGTTGAGGCAGGGACTATCCCACCATTTAAGAATCCGTTATACAGGTACATGGATAGGACAGGTTTGGAGGGATTTGGACCAAACGTGGGCAGGTGGGACTAGTGTAGCTGGGACATGTAGGCCAGAGTGGGCAAGTTGGACCGAAGGGCTTCTTTCCACACTGTATCACTCTATGACCACAAGAATTTGAATATTTATGAATCACTCTGAAAAACTAAAAAGTATTAATAATACTCAATAACAATCATTTAAGGGCCTGTCCCACTTGGGCGACATTTGGGCGTCATAATTTATGTGTCACGACGCACGGAGCGGGCATCGTGACGCGCACGTGATGCGTGCATGGCGTGTATTAAACGCGCATGGTGAGGCATGGTGGCGTAGGCAGTGAGACGCGGTTGCGCGCTGCACCCCAGGATTTTGGGATTCACAAAATCTTCGCGCGCCACCTGCGTGACACGCAAATGACGCCCAAGTGGGACAGGCCCTTTAGAAGTTAACAAAAGTTGAAACTTTAAAAAAGATGATTCAACTCAATTCAGATATATAAATTAGCTGAAAGTTCCTCAGCACTGAAATGAATGGAAATTTAGGATGCATATTTATCAGTGTAATAACTGACTTCAAATTAACTTCAAGTAACCCTTGTCAAGTAACCCTTCCATCCCCCTCACCCGCCATCCCTCCCCCACCCGTCATACCAGCTTCAAAGTCGTCATGTTGTGTCTCATCTATATTCCTTTTTACCTCGACCTCAAGGAATGGTCTGTTTCCTTTATCACCGCTACTTGTTGCCTATCATTCATTGTTCTATATCTCTCTACATCATTGTCCATATCTTTTGTTTCCCTTTCATGGATTCTCAGTCTGAAGGAGGCTCTCGACCCGAAACGTCACCTATTCCTTTTCTCCAGAGATGCTGTCTGACCCTCTGAGTTACTCCAGCATTTTGTGTCTATCTTCCGTTTAAATCAGCATCTGCAGTTCCTTCCTACACATAGTTATATATTCCTAGGTTGCGCACATCAAAGCCAGCTGACTTGAGTTAATCACATCTTGCTGGTTACCTTGTAGCGTGGCAGACTACTGGTCAATTACTTGTGACCTGAAGTTGCTTGTTTATCATCGCAAATGAAGAAAAGTTTGAAAAATCTTAATATTTAAAAAAAAAAATAATTAAACATTTAATTGTTCCTTTACCCATGCAAGTCCTCACTTCTGGACATTACACTGAATTGCCACTGCACAATATGTTTCATGTTGAACTCTTAAATAAAAATCACAGGAGCTGTTGATTTTTAGTTCCAACTGTTACTGAACAGATTAAGTTGTGCACATTGACGATGTCATCGTACGTACAAATATTGTGGAGATTACAATTGTTGTATGTTGAATCATGCCTGAAAAAGTCAACCTCAATTTCTTGACTGGTTAGACTTCAATAGAAAATGTGCAGATGGACTTCAAGACAGACAGAACTATGCCTAGGCACATTTCAGAGAGAAATGCTAATTTTCTAGATAACTATCTTTAGATGTTGGGTGCCAGAACCCTAACATTCAAGGTTGTGTGCAAAATCATATAATTATGAGTTCATAGTTAGAAGCATTGTCAGTCATGACAATCTAATTTAGTCTAATAATTTTCCATGATTTTCTGAGCTGTTATTTTTTAAATTATTATTATTGAGTCGCCCTCCACACATTGGATGATACTGTTCCAACTACAATAGCATATTCAGTGGTAGTTTAGTTGTATAAACGGGGTCCTTGTGGCTTGAGGTTATCACAAGTGAATGATCGGTTCTCTGCTATATAGTCATCTCTGGTTTTGATTGAGGGATGAATATATAGTAGAAGGCAGCAAGACCTCCAATCTCTGTTCTGGAAACTACTTGAGATTTTAAAGCCTATATAAACCACTGGAATAATCATTTTTTCATGTTTTTAAAAGAACCCCTTACTTTTAATGATCCTTATTGACTGTAATCTCTGCCATTTTTTAACAAACATTTTACAAATTCATAGAGTCACTAGACCAAGTGCTGACCCGTTGGGTCTGTTCCCCCAACGCAAGATTCCACCACTCAGCCGTTTCCCCCAACGTAAGGGGTTCCCCCAATGCAATATTGCACCACTCACGCATAGCCCCCAACTGCGCAGGCACAGCTCATTTCCCCTCATCCCCCAGCACTCCCTCCTCCTCCTCTTCACCCTCCCTCTTCAATCCCTAGAGAGGGAAGGTAGAAGGGAGGGGGAGAGAGAGGGAGAGGGACAGAGAGGGAGGGGGTCGAGAGAGAGAGAGAGAGGGAGGGGGGGTAGAGGGGGAGGGTAGAGGGAGGGGGAAGGGGTAGAGAGGGAGAAGGAGAGGGGTAGAGTGGGGGGAGGGCAGAGAGGGAGAGAGCAAGGGAGGGAGAGGGAGGGTAGATAGGGAGGGGGTAGAGAGGGGGAGGGAGGTTAGAGAGAGAGGGGGCAAGAGAGGGAGTGTAGATGTGGCAACTACCCACCCTACCCCCTCCTCATCCTCAATCCTCCCACTCTCCCTGCTCACCTCCCCAGGATCTTTCCCCTCTCCACCCCACCCCCCACTCCATCTCCCTCCTCATTTCCCACATCCTCATCGCCTCACTCCCATTCTCTGCCCCAGCACCTACCCAGGTCGTAGAGCAGCGCCAGGGCCTGGTTCTCGTACTCGGCCCGGCCCTGACTGTAGACTCCAGCTGTCAGCTCGGCCGCCGCCTGGGCTATAGTGCAGGCTACGACTTCATCTCCGGGCTCATCCCTGATCCCGGACCCAGGCTCGTCCTTGGTTGCCGCGGCGGCTTCTTTCTCGGCCCCGGTCATGGCCCCATCCCAAGCCCCGGGCTCAGCCCTCACTCCAGCTCCAGCACCAGGCTTGGCTTCAGCCCAGGCCCAGTCCCCGGGTTCGGCCTACGGCACCACCCTCCCCACCAGGCATCGGTCATCCATTGGGAGCTGGCAGCCGCCACCATTCCTCGTTCACCGTGAGGCCTGGAGTGCCCCTCTCTCCCGGGGTGTCCCGTCCTGCCTAGCCAGCACATTGTGACGTCACTCGGAATATTTTTCCCAAAATGGGTGAGTTTTTGGGGCTGTTTTTATAATTTAAAGGATTAATAACTTCGGAAATATAGGTGGAAATGCGACGGGAATATGTTTAATGCCACAGTGGGAAAAATGTGAGTAGGATGTGTGAAAATGGGAAGGCTGTGACCTAGCGTTTGGAATAAGATAGGAAAACCAGATTGACACATCGTGGGCACAAATAAGACGAAGACTTTTAGTTATATAGAGATACAGCATGGAAACAGGCCCTTCCGCCCATCTTGCCCACGCAGACCAACATGCACCATCTACACTAGTCCCACTTGCCTGCCTTTGGCCGATCTCTTCCTCTCATGATTTTGTACACCTCAATAAGTCCTAGCATGCTCAAGCTCTAGTTATAACTCAGGCCCTCAGGTCCTGGCAACATCCTCGTAAATCTTCTCTGCATCCTTTCTTGCTTGACAACACCTTTCCTAAACAAGACTTTTGCAGCAAATATTTTAGCATTTATCTGCTTGGCATTAAAGATATTCCACATACCAAGTGTATTCTAAGGTGTATTAATATGATTGATGATAACCTCTGCTTCTTGCATTAAAATTCATCCTGCTTATGTTGATGGAACATAAAACAGTACAGCACAGGAACAGCCCAAATGCCCACAATCTCTGTGCTGACCAATAATTTTTTGCATGGTCAAGTTCAGGTTCTCAGAATTATCCAGGATGTTTTTAGATTGTGATATATCAAAATGGCCCTTTTAAAAAAAAAAAAAAAGCATTTCTTGGCTATCATTTAGAACATGAAATGAAATACACCCCCAGCAACTGAAAAGTGAAATTGGATTAGTTAATAACTAAGATCTACACAAACAATAAGGTAGATAAAAATGCTGGAGAAACACAGCGGGTGAGGCAGCAGCAATGGAGCGAAGGAATAGGTGACGTTTCAGTTCGAGACTCTTCTTCAGACTGATACACAAACAATAAGTTATCTTTTCTAGCATATTTTTTCATTTGGGATTTTACACAAATAAAGCTTAATTATCTATTGAGATATGTTTTCACTCAATGCATGTGTTCTGCTATATGATTTCAACATGGCCAATATGTGCAAGTTTAAGCCAATTACATGAAGATAATTCTATGATTTTGCAGTTTGATAAGGCATTATTTCAGGCAACATGCTAATTGCCTTTTCATTGTCCTCATCAGCAGAACTACAACAAAATTGAGCCTAATCTGTTTTTTTGCACACCATAATCACTGCATCATAACTTCACAGTTTCAAGCAATTAAGGAAATTGCATTGTTTCATTTAATTGACCACCATCCATTGTATTCTGTAAAATGCAAGCAAGTTGGAACATCATGATCTTCTGGTCTGAGAGACTGAAAGAGATGAAGCAGGAGATTGAATCATGAAAGTGTATTTAATACTGGATAGAAATAAACCCAAAACAAAATCTAGAACACATCGCACACTTTTGGAATGAATGCTTCTAAGTTCTATCAGGGCAAGCCAGGGTTCTGACATTCAAGCATTTTTTCTCCTGTCATTGTACAAAAGCTTGTGCAGTTCTGCAAGCACTTGTTTAAATAATGCATATCAGTTATTGATAACCTAAACCAAGCATTGAATGTGAAGGCTCCCAACCCAAAACGTCACCTATCCATGTTCTCCAGAGATGCAGCCTGACCAGCTGAGTTACTTCAGCACTTTGCGCCTTCCAAACATGTACGTGTTGTCTTGTGTTGATGAAATGGACAAAGTGCAATGCGTACACATTGCGTACATATGGTGCAAAAATCTGCAAGACTACTGACCAACATGTTCTATAAACCCTGAAGAAGGGTTTCGGCCCGAAACGTTGCCTATTTCCTTCGCTCCATAGATGCTGCTGCACCCACTGAGTTTCTCCAGCATTTTTGTTTGCCTCCCATGGCTATCTGGACTACACTTCTTCCCACCCTGCTTCCTGTAAGGACTCTATTCCCCACTCCTAATTCCTCCGTCTCTGCTGCATCTGCACCCAGGATGAGGTGTTCCAAATCCGGTCCTCAATTTTTAGGGAACGGCGGTTTCCCTCTTCGACTATAGATGAGTCTCTTCTACATCCCTTGACTCTGCTCTCACTCCCCATACCCACACTCGTAACAAGGGCAGATCCCCCTTGTCCTCACCTTCTACCCTACCATACCAGCCACATCTTCCCATCTCCTCCCCTTTTGGCTTTCCGCAGAGACCGCTCCCTCCTTAACTCCCTGGCCAATTCATCCCTTCCCACACAAACCACCCCCTCCCCTGGTACTTTCCCTTGCAACTGCAGGAAATGCTACACTTGTCACTTTACCTCCCCCCTTGACTCCATCCAAGGACCTAAGCAGTCTTTCCAGGTGCGGCAGAGGTTCACCTGCACCTCCTCCAACCTCATCTATTGCATCCGCTGCTCTAGGTGTCAACTGCTCTACATCGGTGAGACCAAGCGGAGGCTTGGCGATTGCTTCGCCCAACACCTCCGCTCGGTTCGCAATAACTAATCTGATCTCCCGGTGGCTCAGCACTTCAACTCCCCCTCCCATTCCAAATCCGACCTTTCTGTCCTGGGCCTCCTCCATGGCCAGAGTGAGGCCCACTGTAAATTGGAGGAGCAGCACCTCATATTTCGCTTGGGCAGTTTACACCCCAGCGGTATGAACATTGACCTCCAATTTCATGTAGTCCTTGCTTTCTGCCTCTTTCCCCTCCCCTTCCCAGCTCTCCCACAGCCCACTGTCTTCGCCTCTTCCTTTCTTCTTCACACCCCCACATCAGTCTGAAGAAGGGTCTCGACAAGAAACGTCACCTATTCCTTCGCTCCATAGATGTCTCCAGCATTTTTATCTACCTTTGATTTTTCCAGCATCTGCAGATCCTTCTTTTAAGTTCTTTTAAGGACAGTTTTCTGCAAATGCAAAAAATGCGGGACTTCAGTTTCTTCTGCATAGGTAACATGGAGTCATGTTACAAAATGTGTAGCAAAATTATTTAAAAAATATACAACTACTTAAAAAAATCTTCTTAAATTACCTCAAGGATTGTTTTGTAATTATTGATGGGTACTTGCAAGAAATATTACAGCAGAACAGATGTGAACAGAACTGTGAAATTCTTTTCCCAAGAAAGAATGGACATGACTGAGGATTTTGCAGAGCTGGAGGTGAAATGGGTGAGTGAAGGGAGCTCTTGATTCATAACAGGTAGTGCTTTGTCAGCAGAAGTGCAGAAATTCTAACAGATTTCATACTAATATTTGGTATTTGAAATATGCAACCTGTGAAGACTTGGGCTTTGTTTCAGAAAGACATTTGTGTGCCATGAGAAGTCAGAAGATTGCAAAGAGAACCAATCGCTATCACTGACCCATGAGACCGTATTTGTCTCAACGCTAATAGAATAATAACCTAATGGGTTCCAATAACAGGACTCTTAGGAGCCAGCTTCATTTCCACATGAATGTAAAATACATTTTATTCTATCATTCGTCAGAGCAAGGTGAATTTGTGGAATTCATTGCCACGGAAGGCTTTGGAGGCGAAGTCAATGCATATTTTTAAGGTAGAAATGGATAGATCTTGATTGGTATGGGTGTCAGGGATTATAGAGAGAAGGCATGAGAATGGGGTTGAGAGGGAAAGAAAAAATAGTCATGATTGAATAGACCCGATGGGCCAAATGACCTAATTTTCCCCCTACAACTTATTTTTTACTAAATCCATGGTTTCCCCAAAATACAGAACACCCTTCACTGTGTAAATATTATAATTTGCAAATCACAGTCAACCTTCTACTTGACAGAAACATCAAAAGGAACCTTAGTCCATCAACAAGCAAAATAGTGTATAGCCTTGCATGTTTTCCTGGGAGTAAATGATTTTTGTTTTAAATTTGAAGAGCAATTGTAATGTGGGAGCTGTTTTATTTCTTAATCAAACTATGGGGAGTCATCACACTCAAGCTCAATGTAGCAGCTGCGTTATAGTAAAAGCTGTAAATAAGTTCATAAGTGATAGGAGCAGAATTAGTCTACTCCGCCATTCAATCACGTTTCCTGCAAAGAAATGCCGGCCTTGTTGAATATAAAATCAAGATGAGTAATTAGAGGCTGCAAAATGTTTTTGTGCAGGTAGATGTTGATTGACTCAAGTTTGGCATTGAAAGAAACATAAAATACATAAATGTTGATTGCATTTGCTTAAGTCCTTCTTCAATAATACATAAAAATACAAAAAACTAGAGACTGCAAACTGAAATAGACAGAAAGTGGTGGAAGTCAAGAAGTGTAGATAGGAAACATAGTAGACTCTTCAGGTTGAAGCCCTTTCATCAGAATCAGTGGAGGCGATCTTTTATTACTGCTTTTCCAGCTGCCTTCTCCCCCCCCAGTACAATCAGTCTGAAGAACGATTCTTAACCCAAAACGTCACCTATCCATGTTCTCCTGAGATTCTGGCTAACCTGCTGATTTACACCAGCACTTTGTGTAATAGGTGTACAGAATGTTTACCTGTAGATGGGGAAAGTGACTTTTTTTGCTTTCTGAGCTATAATTAGCTCCTAATTGTAGGATAATAGAATATAAATAAACGGCAGACTAGTTCAGCTATCACAAGCATAAACTAGGCCACACCAAGCAGTGGACGCACTAGACTGGAGCATGGCTGTTATTTTCAATATTTCGTTCAAGAAGGAACTGCAGATGCTGGAAAATCGAAGGTAGACAAAATTGCTGGAGAAACTCAGCGGGTGTGGCAGCATCTATGGAGCGAAGGAAATAGGCAACGTTTCGGGCCGAAACCCTTCAGATATTTCCATCTTTGTAGATGTTGCTTTACTTTGGGATACTTAATTAGCTCGAAACCAAACTGCTAATAATTCCTTAATTTAGAAAAGAATGGTACAAGATGCAGTGGCTTCAGAAAAGGGGAAGAGGGAAATCAAATATTGTCCTGTAGCAAAGAGAATGTAGCAAGAACAAAATCCATGTGTTTAGAATTGAAAATTAAAAAGATGATGATTGTGCCATTACGACCCCAAGTGATCAGGATAGTTCAGGAGAGTTTCCTTCACCAATGTGGTTCTTAACTCAGCCAGTAGGCATTACCAGATATGACGCTGGGAAATAAACCAAGTATCTAGGGGGGAACACTGGTGTGATCATTACATCATCAGCTCGTCGGAAATAAAGAATGGTAAGGAACAATCTACAGTAGATCTTTTTCAATGGGATGAGAAGGGATGGAAAGGAGTCAAAGTAACAGGATTAAGATATAATGGAAAAACGGATGATCTTTGGAGAGGATATACTTAAGGTAGAGGCCATGGACATTTCCCCAAGTAAAGACAGTTAGGGGAATCAAACATTGGGCTTTGTCGATGATAAGATTAAAAAGGAGCAGGATGAGACAGGGAATGTACGTTGTAGGTCAGGTGCAATCTACAGGTGTCAGAGGTTTTGGGGAGAAGGCGGGAGAGTGGGGTAAGGAGGGAGAGATAGATCAGCCACGATAGAATGGCGGAGTAGACATGACGGACCTAATGGCCTGATTCTGCTCTTATCACGTATGATCATATGAATGTTCAGGTACAAATCAGGTTAAATACAATGAGTTATGAGGAGAAATGAAGGAGTAACTAAATCTGCCAAAGGGAGAATATGAAAATAGAATAGCAATTAGCACAAAAACAAGCCAAAGTTATATGGATGGGAAAGGAATGGAGGGTTATGGTCTGAGCGCAGGTATATGGGACTAGGGGAGACTATGTGTTCGGCACGGACTAGAGGGGTCGAGATGGCCTGTTTCCGTGCTGTAATTGTTATATGGTTATATGGTTATATGGTTATTTTTACCAACATGTAAATAGTAAATAGGTGGGACCTATCTGGGATGAAGAAAGTGATATCTGTTTAGAGATAGAGGGAAACTATACTATCTAAATGTTTCATTCAGATGTATTGGCCCTATCACTGAAATTCCAGTTGTACACTGGCCCTATCCCTGAATTCCAGTTGTACACTGGCCCTATCCCTGAATTCACACGTGTCTCCTCAGCACCCTGCAGCTCCGCTCTTGCTCCCCCTCTCCCTCTCCCCAGTCGCAATGGGGACAGTGCCCCTCTAGTCCTCCCCTTTCACCCCATCAGCAGTCGCATACAGCATATAATCCTCCGCCATTTTCGCCACCTCCAACGGGATCCCACCACTAGCCGCATCTTCTCACCTCCACCTCTTTCCGCTTTCTGCAGAGACCGTTCCCACCGCACCTCCTTGGTTCACATCCCTTCCCACCCTAACCACCTTCCCCTGCAAACACAGAAGATGCAACACCTGTCCATGTACCTCCCCCCTCGACTCTGTCCAGAGACCCCAGTCCTTACAGGTGAGGCCAAGATTCACTTGCAACCTCCAAACTCATCTATTGTATCCGCTGTTCCAGGTGTGGAATCTTGTATATCGGCGAGACCAAGCGCAAGCTACACGATCGTTTGCTGAACACCTCCGCTCAGTCTGCCTAAACCTACCTGATCTCCCGGTTGCCAAATGCTTTAATTCCCCTTCCCATTCCCACACTGACCTGTCTGTCCTGGGCTTCCTCCATTGTCAGAATGAGGCCTAACGCAAACTGGAGGAACAACAACTCATATTTTGCTTGGGCAGCTTACAACCAGCTTACAATGAACATTGATTTCTCTAACTTCAAGTAACCTTTGCATCTCCTCTCTCCGTCCCTCCCCCGCCCTTGTCACGTACTAGTTTCACTGTCGTCCTGTTGAGTTTCACAGTCTGAATAACTCATTACCACCCAGCTAACAGCCAACAATGGACCATTATGGGCTCCACCTTACCTTGATCATCATTGCTTTTTGCATATTTTTCATTTGTTTGTTCTCTGTCCCTCTATATCATCGTTTATATCTCTGGATTTCCTTTCCCCTGACTCTCAATGTGAGGAATGTCATCCATTCCTTTCTCTCCAGAGATGCTGTCTGTCCTGCTAAGTTACTCTAGATATTTGTGTCTATCTTCGGTTGAAACCAGCATCTGCAGTTCCTTCCTACACATGTTGCTGGAGGGAATTGTGTGTTTGATCTGTACTTTGAACTGGGCTTTCACCCTCTTAATCATGACTTAGAATGATTTAGTACACAAAGTTAATCTCAGAGCAGTAGTGAATTTGTCGACCAAGTCGGTTTACTCAGATCGCAGCATTATATACTCTGTGATGACCCGAAGTGCTTCTCCAACTCATCTTACTTGCAGCATTTTATACCTTTCACAATATAATGGTTACATGCAGATTTTACATTTTTAAATTTATTTACCAGTAATCAACATTTCTTTGTACTCATTAATCCTTATTTTATCTCTGCTTGGTATGCCTCTAACCTTCTGACAGCTAGGGCTTTTCTTTGTTGTTTAGAAAACCATTCTCCTATTTGTCCTGTAAATGGGTGTCATAAAGTGACTCCATATATCTCATAACCTGAGGAAGGGTCTCGACCCAAAAAGTCACCATTCTCTCCAGGGATGCTGCCTGTCCCGCTGAGTTACTCCAGCATTTTGTGTCTACCTTTGATTTAAACCAGCATCTGCAGTTCTTTCGTACTCATAATCTGTTGTAATGCCTTCAGCCTGGTTTACCACATCCTATGGTTATCTTTACTCCAGGTAGCTATGTCTTGTAATCTAAACACTTCCTAAAACTATTTATTGCCTCTCCTAACATGATGTTTAAGTTGTCATCTCTGTGTTGGGCTCTTTTCCCATCATGCTTTTCCAATATGAGTGGTCCTAAGGTCAACTATATTTTTTTGCTTTTTAATTTTCAGAAATTCCTAAATAAAATCACTCACATGACTGTTGGCCATGCCCAAGTAAGCCCTATTATCTAATCCATCTTCTTGGAGTAACTGCTGCCTGAATATCTCACTTCATGCCTTCTTGAGCAATAACAAGGTACTCAACTTATTATTGTAGGAAGGAACTGCAGATGCTGGTTTAAACCAAACAGACACAAAATGCTGGAGTAACTTAGCGGGACAGACAGCATCTCTGGATAGAAGGAATGGGTGTCGTTTCGAGTTGACCCTTCTTCAGACTGTGTCAGGGGAGAGGGAGATACAGAGATAACGAAGTGTAAGGTGTGAAAACAAGACAAAGGGGATGGAGACCAGGAAAATGTGGAACAGATCATTGTTAGCTGGGAGACGGTAACAACAAAACAAACAGAGATAAAATGTAAACGAGGACAGTCAGACTAGTCAGAGAACTGCGATGGGGCGGGATGGAGAGAGAGGGAAAGCATGGGTTACTTGAAGTTAAAGAAGTCAATGTTCATACAGCTGGGGTACAAGCTGTCAAAGCAAAATATGAGGTGTTGTTCCTTCAATTTGTGCTGGGCCTCATTCTTACAATGGAGGAGGCCCAGGACAGAAAGGTCAGTGTGGGAATGGGAGGGGAGGTTAAAGTGTTTAGATTGCTTCTACCTGTTTTTGTTTACATCTTAAATTGAGAATATTGTTTCCACTTTAGTCATAGTTGATGGGAAAATAGTGCATTTAGTCATTGGGACATTTGCTTGGAACTCTTTCAGTTCCTCTGTTCCATTAGATTAAAAAACAATTCCCCAAACCCCTTTTTTTAAGGTAAGGTCTGATGTATTTGACTAACAAAGTGGCCTATGTATGCACTTTACGAGACATAGGCTGAACGTCAATATTACAGTGTAGGAAGGAACTTCAGATGCCAAAAACATCACCTATTGCTTCTCTCCAGAGACGCTGTATGTCCCGTTGAGTTACTCCAGCTTTTTGTGCCTAACTTCAATATTACATTACATTATTACATCTTGAAGATATGAGATTCGTCCTAGCAGGAAAATCAGAGCAATTCTTAAAGATATGGTCTCCTTTCATCGATTTATTACGTATAATATGGTGCAACACAACTCTGGAAATTAACCATTTCTGAACTGGGTGAGGGGTGTGGAAAGATATGAAGTAGGTAGATTCCATTTCTGTATTTCTGTTTTTCCGTTCTTTCTTTTTTTCCTTTTTTTTTACAACTCTATGGGGTTTCTTCTCTCTATTCTTCTACAAACTACACATCACTATTTCCCCCTCCCCTTTATTTACTCTCTTTTTATTTCTTCTGTGACTTTTCTATTGTAAAAAAAAACCAAAAAAAAAACATTAGGGAACAGGAATCCTGGCTGCTCATTTGCATTTTACAAGACAAACACTGTGATTACATCCAAACAAGCTTTCCCGAAACAACTTAAAAACTCAAAATCAATAATTCAAAAGTCTTGAGCAATATCTTTTAACCTATAGGAAATACATTGTAGTTCAGAAAAGCAATTTAGTTTAGTTTAGAGATACAGCGCGGAAACATGCCCTTTTGGCCCACATTAACATTATCTTACACCCACGAGGGACAATTTTTACATTTACCAAGCCAAATAACCTACATACCTGTACGCCTTTGGAGTGTGGGAGGAAACCTGAAGATTTCGGTAAAACCCATGCAGGTCACGGGGAGAACGTACAAACTCCGTACAGACAGCACCCGCAGTTGGGATCGAACCCAGGTCTCCGGCGCTGCTTTCACTGTAAGCCAGCAACTCTACCGCTGGGTCACCGTGCCGCCGTTCATCTGACTCTCTCCAATTCTCAAGATTACTCACCAATTATTCTAATCTATCACCCGGAATATGAATTTCAAATTCCCAGTTCAAATATACACTAATCAGCAATTCCTCCAAATGCCAAAGTCATTCTGAAATGTTGGCATCTCATATCTGTAATTGACATTCACATTTCTAGCACTTTATCCTGACCAGTGAGGCCAGTGTAGTTTCTGGGTCTTTCTTTGAATTCAATTCTACAGGAAAGAAATAGAAAAATAAAATAAAATACACTTAAGACAAAACAAAACTTGCACCTCTCCTTTGTAGAACCTTCAAAATAGCTAAACAAAAACTAAGAATAAAGTTATTTTCTCAGTAAAAACTTCTCATGCAGAGTCCTAAGAATAAAAGATGAATGGGTTGGAGGATTCCCCCCCCCCCCACTAACCCCCCCATCTTAAGCAAGTTGCTAAAACCTACTGACCATTCACACACTTTAAACATAATTTAATTTGCATTTGCAGGAGATCACAGTGGCGCAGCGGTAGAGTTGCTGCCTTACAGCGCTTGCAGCGTCGGATACCCGGGTTCGATCCCGTCTGCGGGTGCCGTCTGTACGGAGTTTGTACGTTCTCCCCATGACCGCGGGGTTTTCTCCGAGATATTCGGTTCCCTCCCACGCTCCAAAGACGTACAGGTTTATAGGTTAATTGGCTTGGTAAATGTTATAAAAAATTTGTCCATAGTGGGTGTAGGGTAGTGTTAATGTGCGGGGGTCAGTGCGGACCCGGTGGGCCGAAGGGCCTGTTTTTGTGCTGGATCTCTAAACTAAAACTAATCTAAATTCAAAAATCCAAAAAGAGCAACCGAATCGTGTACGCCCCAAGGAATTTATTCATACCTTTAAGACTTTGATCCACCAGAATGCTGGATGACACTGTACATGCAAAGACATGCATTTAAAAACCCCCACATCAACCCAGACTCTAGTAGCTTCCAATTCCCTTTAGCATTTAAATATTGTGAGGCATTCTGAACCTTTCCTTTGTTGCTGCCAGAGTGACCCACACTCTCCTGCATGGTTTCTTATGTTCCTTGACCTCTGTGCGTGTTTTTCTACTGCTATTTTCCAGTTAGTTATTAGCCATGGCTGCGAGTATAATTAGCCCTTTTTCACATTTACCATTTCCTTGCTCCTGCCACCAAGTTTTTTGTGCAGTGAGAGATGCTTCCGTTGTATCCTTTCTCTATTATTTTTTACATTTTTTAAAATTGTGATCCATTATTGCTTTTACGATGGACCTTTTGAATGAACATTTGATGACATTGCTTTTCTTATCAGTGGCTTTCATCAGTATATTAAGTGCCCAGCCATTATGTGGTATTATGGTATACCACCTTTTATCAACACAAGCTGCTCTATGTCATATTTCACTGCACCAGTACCTGGTATCTTACATACTGTATCACTACCACAGTAGCTGGTGTTGTATGTCACTAGCATCCGTCATAATATCGTAACCCTGTCATAATATCGTTATAATATCGGCGGTAATGGTGGCGCAGCGGTAGGTTTGCTGTCTTACAGCTAATGCAGCACTGGAGACCCGGGTTCGATCCCGACTACGTGTGTTGTCTGTACGTTCTCCCCGTGACCTGCGTGGGTTTTCTCTGAGATCTTCGGTTTCCTCCCACACTCCAAAGATGTACAGGTTTGTAGGTTAATTGGCTTGGTATAAATGTAAAAATGTCCCTAGTGGATGTAGGATAGTGTTAATGTGCAGGGACTGCTGGTCAGCGCGGACCCGGTGGGCCGAAGGGCCTGTTTCTGTGCTGTATCTCTAAACTAAAACCCTCCACCGATCTTGGCCAACAAAGTCACCACGTGTTTATAGTCTCACAACTTGTGGTCGTCTGAAAATAATACTCCACTAAATATGGGTGGTAAAAGTAAACATATTCACTCAATCAGGAGCCACATTGCAGATGACTCTGTGCAGTATCTTGCTCAGTGCCATTTGTCTGATAGACTCATATATTCATGTTCATCAATTCATAAGTCATAGTAGTAGAATTGGGCCATTTGGCCCATCGAGTCTACTCCACCATTCAGTCATGGCTGATCTATCTTTCCTTCTCAACACCATTCTCCTTCCTTCTCCTCTTGATATTTGACACCCTTACTGATCACGAACTTGTCCATCTGCATTTTAAAAATATCCAAAGACTCTCCTCCACAACCATCTGTATTCACGTAACCCTCTGCTGGACCCTCTCCAATGGCAGCCCCCTCTCTAACGGCAGCCCCTCCACAACGGCAGCATAAACCCCCTCAGATATGGGGCCCAAAATAGCTCACAATACTCCAAATGCAGTCTGACCAGTGTTTTATAAGGCCTCTCTGCTTTTACATTGTAGTCCTCGCAAAAAGAATGCTGACATTGTACTTACTTTCCTTACTAGCAATTTCAACCTGCAAATTAACCGTTTGGGAATCCTACACAGGCACTCTCCCAAGTCCCTTTGCATCTCCGATTTCTGAATCCTCTCTCCATTTAGAAAATAGTCTATGCCTTTATTCCTATTACCAGAGTACATGACTGCACACTTTGGCCACTCACCCAACCTGTCCAAGTCCTTCTGCAGACTTCCTGCTTCCTCTACCTACCCTTCCAACTATCTGTGCATCATCTGCAAACATGGCCACAAAGCCATCAATTCCGTCATCCAAATCACTGACTGCAAAAGTTTTTATAGATATGTGAAGAGAAAAAGATTAGTTAAAACAAATTTAGGTCCCTTGCAGTCAGAAACAGGTGAATTGATCATGGGGAAGAAATACATGGCAGCCCCAGAAATAGTGGATGCATTAGTGATAATTTTTCAAAACTCTTTAGATTCTGGAGTAGTTCCTGTGGATTGGAGGGTAGCTAATGTAACCCCACTTTTTAAAAAGGGAGCGAGAGAGAAAACGGGGAATTACAGATCAGTTAGTCTAACATCGGTAGTGGGGAACTGCTAGAGTCAGTTATTAAAGTTGGGATAGCAGCACATTAAAAAGTGGTGAAATCATTGGACAAAGTCAGCATGGATTTGCGAAAGGTAAATCATGTCTGACGAATCTTATAGAATTTTTCGAGGATGTAACTAGTAGAGTGGATAAGGGAGAACCATTAGATGTGTTATATCTGGACTTTCAGAAGGCTTTCGACAAGGTCCCTCATAAGAGATTAGTATACAAACTTAAATCACACGGTATTGGGGGTTCAGTATTGATGTGGATAGAGAACTGGCTGGCAAACAGGAAGCAAAGAGTAGGAGTAAACGGGTCCTTTTCAGAATGGCAGGCAGTGACAAGTGGGGTACCGCAAGGCTCAGTGCTGGGACCCCAGCTATTTATAATATATATTAATGATTTGGACGAGGGAATTGAATGCAACATCTCCAAGTTTGCGGATGACACGAAGCTGGGGGGCAGTGTTAACTGTGAGGAGGATGCTAGGAGGCTGCAAGGTGACTTGGATAGGCTGGATGAGTGGGCAAATGCATGGCAGATGCAGTATAATGTGGATAAATGTGAGGTTATCCACTTTGGTGGCAAAAACAGGAAATTAGACTATTATCTAAATGGTGGCCGATTAGGAAAAGGGGAGATGCAACGAGACCTGGGTGTCATGGTACACCAGTCATTGAAAGTAAACATGCAGGTGCAGCAGGCAATGAAGAAAGCGAATGGTATGTTAGCGTTCATAGCAAAAGGATTTGAGTATAGGAGCAGGGAGGTTCTACTGCAGTTGTACAGGGTATTGGTGAGACCACACCTGGAGTATTGTGTAGAGTTTTGGTCTCCAAATCTGAGGAAAGACATTCTTGCCATAGAGGGAGTACAGAGAAGGTTCACCAGACTGATTCCTGGGATGTCAGGACTTTCATATGAAGAAAGACTGGATAGACTCAGCTTGTACTCGCTAGAATTTAGAAGATAGAGGGGGGATCTTATAGAAACTTACAAAATTCTTAAGGGGTTCCTGGACAGGCTAGATGCAGGAAGATTGTTCCCGATGTTGGGGAAGTCCAGGACAAGGGGTCACAGTTTCAGGATAAAGGGGAAATCCTTTAGGACTGAGATGAGAAAAACATTTTTCACACAGGGAGTGGTAAATCTCTGGAACTCTCTGCCACAGAAGGTAGTTGAGGCCAGTTCATTGGCTATATTTAAGTTGATGTGGCCCTTGTGGCTAAAGGGATCAGAGGGTATGGAGAGAAGGCAGGTATGGGATCCTGAGTTGGGTGATCAGCCATGATCATATTGAATGGCGGTGCAGGCTCGAAGGGCCTACTCCTGCACTTAATTTCTATGTTTCTATGTTTCTATGTTACCATTACCATGTTGGCTTCTTTTCCCATCATGGTTCTCCAGTATGTAAATTATTAGGTTAACCATATTACAAACTTGTCTAATCTTCATAAAGAAATTCTAATATCAATGTTAATTAGGATAAAGTGTATGTTATGTACCATATAGTAAAAATGGTGATGATAACAAACGTGTAAAAATGATCAGCAAGATGCTTTGTACTAGGAGTGGATAAATTGGCAAGTGAGATGAACTGTATTCCTGGTTGCGAAGGAAGGTAGAGGCAATGGAAGAGTTTGTAAAATCTTCCAATCTTTTATTGATACAGGTTAGATTCAGGGGATTGGGAATAGCAATGGTAAAGCTTTGTTTAGTTAAGGGTTCAAGGACATTGTTTGTAACTATAAGCCAGTCAGCTGAAAACTGATGGTGAGTAAGAATTAAAAAATAATAATCAGGCTTATTGGAGAGGTCTGAGCAAATTATGGAGAACAATCACAGATTTGTTTGAGGCAGGCTGTGTTGGATTGACCAAGTTGATGTTTTAAATGAAATAATAGGCAAGGTAGATGCTGTGAGAATGTTTCCTCTTCTGGGAGAATCTGGAACCATCTGAATTGGGGATTACTAGTTTGACATGAGGAGGAATTCTCTTGCATAATCTTGAATCTTTGTTATGCTCCACACGAGAAAACAAGATGGCTGGTTAGTCCTTCCGTTAGAGGGTGAAGGATTATGGGGAGAAGCTAACAAAGCGGATGATCTCATTGAGTGACGGAACAGGCTCAAGGTGCCATATTGATTCTGCACTTCTTTATCCTTTTCTGCACCTTCTTCTTTTATTCCTTACAACAAAAGAGGTTGAGAAGGGCTTAGCCAGGGATGCACGTGTTTATGACAGTTTTAGGAAGTAAGTAAGTAAGTAATTTTTATTTATATAGCACTTTTAAATCAAATCACGTTGAAGCCAAAGTGCTTTACAGAGAAAAAAATTAGATTACCATACATCCATCTTCTATATTACTAAAAGTCTGTTCTTTACCGGTTTTGGCCATCTGTACTGCGATTTCCAAGAGAACACCGCCACCTACGGCCGTCATTTTTGGCCACCTCGCTCAGAGCCCCCCTCCATCGCATGTGTGCTGAGGATTTTTCCCGTCGATTAAAAATGACAGGGATATTAATGTTTTTACAAAATTCCCCTTTCTCTCTGCTGGCGGCAGGGGGGAGGGACTATAAAACCAGGAAGTGGTGTGCCACACAGTCTCTTCAAGATGGAGGAAGGCAGAGGGTAACGTTTCTCTGAGCTGTGAATAACACTGAACACATGTCTACTCAAATGTAAGTGCCCTTAGTGGTTCTAAAATACTTGCAGAATGTGTCTATTGGTTCTAAAGCTTGCAAAAAGTGTCTCTATTGGTTCTAAAGCTTGCAAAAAATGTCTATTGGTTCTAAAGCTTGCAAAAAATGTCCATTGGTTCTAAAGCTTGCAAAAAAATGTCTATTGGTTCTAAAGCTTTCAAAAAAAGTGTCTATTGGTTCTAAAGCTTGCAAAACAATGTTTATTAGTTCTAAAGCTTGCAAAAAATGCTATTGGTTCTAAAGCTTGCAAAAAAATGTCTCTTGGTTCTAAAGCTTGTAAAAAAATGTCTATTGGTTCTAAAGCCTGCAAAAAAATGTCTATGTGTTCTAAAGCTTGCAAAAAAATGTCTATTGGTTCTAAAGCTTGCAAAAAATGTCTATTGGATCTAAAGCTTGCAAAAAAATGTCTCTATTGGTTCTAAAGCTTGCAAAAAAATGTCTATTGGTTCTAAAGCTTGCAAAAAAATATCTATTGGTTCTAAAGCTTGCAAAAAATGTGTCTATTGGTTCTAAAGCTTGCAAAAAAATGTCTCTATTGGTTCTAAAGCTTGCAAAAAAAATGTCTATTGGTTCTAAAGCTTGCAAAAACATGTCTATTGGTTCTAAAATGGTTCATACTAGTGCTCCAGAAAGCGCCCCCCCCCCCTCCCTCCTCTGGTTGGCTTGGCTTGGGTGTGTCTTGAAATTGAAAGGCACTACTTACTGCAAATGGTGGCATGAAGTTGAAAGGCACTACTTACTGCAAATGGTGGCTTAGGAGCTTTGGCTTGAAGTTGAAAGGCACTACTTACTGCCAATGGTGGCTTGGTTGTGGCATGGGTGTGGCTTGAAGTTGAAAGGCACTACTTACTGCAAATGGTGGCTTAGGAGCTTTGGCTTGAAGTTGAAAGGCACTACTTACTGCAAATGGTGGCTTGGGAGCTTTGGCTTGAAGTTGAAAGGCACTACTTACTGCAAATGGTGGCTTGGTTGTGGCGTGGGTGTGGCTTGAAGTTGAAAGGCATTACTTACTGCAAATGGTGGCTTGGGAGCTTTGACTTGAAAGGCACTATTACTGCAAATGGTGGCTTGGGAGCTTTGACGAAGTTGAAAGGCACTACTTCCTGCAAATGGTGGATTGGGAGCTTTGGCTTGAAGTTGAAAGGCACTAACTGCAAATGGTGGCTTGGGAGCGTTGGCTTGAAGTTGAAAGACACTATTTACTGCAAATGGTGGCTTGGGAGCTTTGACTTGAAGATGAAAGGCACTACTTACTGCAAATGGTGGCTTGGGAGCTTTGGCTTGAAGTTGAAAGGCACTATTACTGCAAATGGTGGCTTGGTTGCTTTGGCTTGAAGTCAAAAGGCACTACTTCCTGCAAATGATGGCTTGGGTGTGGCTTGAAGTTGAAAGGCACTATTTACTGCAAATGGGGGGGGCGTGGGTGCATTGGCTTGAAGTTGAAAGGCACTACTTACTGCAAATGGTGGCATGAAGTTGAAAGGCACTACTTACTGCAAATGGTTACTTGGGTGCAATGGCTTGAAGTTGAAAGGCATTACTTACTGCAAATGGTGGCATGAAGTTGAAAGGCACTACTTACTGCAAATGGTGGATTGGTTGCTTTGACTTGAAGTTGAAAGGCACTACTTACTGCAAATGGTGGCTTGGGTGTGGCTTGGGTGTGGCTTGAAGTTGAAAGGCACTACTTACTGCAGATGGTGGCTTGGGTGCAATGGCTTGAAGTTAAAATGCATTACTTACTGCAAATGGGGGCGTGGGTGCATTGGCTTGAAGTTGAAAGGCACTACTTACTGCAAATTGTGGCTTGAAGTTGAAAGGCACTACTTACTGCAAATGGTGGCTTGGGTGCTTTGGCTTTAAGTTGAAAGGCACTACTTACTGCAAATTGTAGCTTGGGTGCTTTGGCATTAAGTTGAAAGGCACTGCAAATGGTGGCATGAAGTTGAAAGGCATTACTTACTGCAAGTGGTGGCTTGGGAGCTTTGGCTTGAAGTTAAAAGGCACTACTGTAAATGCACTTACTTCCTGTTTGCATTGTATATTGATTTTAGATAAAACGCTACCACTTGCCGCTGTTATTTTTGGCCATCTTACTCAGTCCCCCTCCGCTGAGCAGGTGCACAGAATTCTTCCCATCAATGAAAATTAAAAGTGTTATTAGTTTTTTTTTAAATGTTGAGAATCTCTCTCCTGTCAATCACTCCATGAAAGCCACACCTTTTCCGGTGTGGGGGGGAAGGGGTTATAAAACCCGGAAATGTGGGTGTGGCTCAGTCTCTGCAAGATGGAGGAGGGGGAGGACTCGACTCGCTGTCTTTAGTGGCTTTGCACCCTACTTCAAATGGTATGAAACTGCACTTGAATTAGGTGGCCTTGCACCCTGCTAAAAGTGGTAAGAAACTGCACTTGAATTTGGTGGCCTTATACCCTGCTTGAAATAGAATTTCAAGGATTAGCCGTGAGTCAACTACCAGCCCACCAGCCATGAGTGAGTGAGTTGCCAGCACAACAGGCTTGATTGACTGAGACGCCAGCCCAAGAATCCATTTGGCACACAAATTGCATACTAGCCCTCTGGAAACCAGTCCCTTCAGCCCACAACACCGGCATCGGGTGAACACTCCTCAGCGGCTTGGCAATGTCTGGAGCGGCCGCTTCCTCCGCGGAGACCGCGGCACCCGAGGTCCTCAGGCCGCGCTGGTTGGAGCTCCGACACTGGCGATCTCGGATCCAGGCTCCGCGGTGTTTTAAATCCAGCGCCGCCCGCCCGCGGCTGGACGCTCCTCAGCCACAGCTCCTCGGATGTTGGAGTCGGCGGTCACAGCACTCCGGAGCTTACCGCACGGCGACCCGGTAAGGCATCGCCCGCTCCGTGATGGTGTCCCAGCGCTGTGCCACCGCCGAAGCTGTAGTCCCAGCCGATCCCGGCAGGAAACGCCGCTCCAATCCCGAAGGTAGGTCGCACGGAGAGGGCGAAGATGCGATTCGGAAGAAAACTGCATCTCCGACCAGGTAGGACTGAGAAAATACAGTTTCCCCCTTTCCCTCCCCCCCCCACCCCCCACATAAAAAGATTAGACCTCCAAAATAAAAAGTTTTTTGACACTAAAAAGGGTGAAAAGACAGACTGCAGGCAGAGCAGCCATACACAATGGCGCCCCACTCCTGCACATCCGCAAGCAAGATTTTTTAGATAAGTTAGGCTTAGAAAATCTGAAACATCACCTATCCATGTTCTCCAGAGATGTTGCCTGACCCGCTGCGTCACTGCAGCATTTTGTGTCCTTTCAGGATCAAGTATTGTTTCAGGGGGGGTGACAATGCACTAAATACTCACCTGTGCGTCACGGCAGGAAAGGAATGCAAAAGGATGGACTTTCTCGTGCAACACTTTGGAAATGATCTGGACGAGGATAATGGTAACACTGGATCGGTGATTCAAAAGGAAATTGGATAGCTCATTGAGAGAAATATTGAGTTTGTGAAGAAATGGGGCTCATTATATTTCAACAGGGTCTAAATGACCTTCTAGTTTGTAATATCTATATGGCTCAAATGAAAAGCTGCTCACTTTGCTGCATTTTTGGTATTGGTTTATTATTGTCGTGAGTACTCGATGCAGTGAAACATTTTATTTTCCATGAAGGACGGCACAGTGACGCAGCGGTAGAATTGCTGTCTTCAAACGCCAGATATCTGGGTTCGACCCTGATTATAGATGCTGTCTGTACAGAGTTTGTACTTTTCCCTGTGATGTGGATTGGGTTTTCTCCAGGTACTCCAGTTTCCTCCCACATTCCAAAGATGTGCAGGTTTGTAGGTTAATTGGCTTCTGTACATTATCCCCCGTGTTTAGGATAGATCTACTGTATGTATCCATGCTGTATCTTTAAAACTAAAACTGAACACGAAAGGGCCTGTCCCACTTTACGAGTCATCCCGACTATTTTTTTACTCGTGGACATTTTTCAACGGGATGAAAAAATGTCCCGACTTACCTGATGCCCCGAGTACCTATGGCTAGCTTAATGAGCCGCTACAATATATCTACGAACTCCTATCGTCTCCTACGGACTCGTTACGAACATTCTGCGAATTTGAATCGGGAAAACTCAGAAGAATTCGTGAATCACCTCGCACAGTGGGACAGGCCGTTTTAACTCTCAAATCTCTGCTGTTATTTGGGAGTCAGGGGTAGTCTGATGAAACATCCATTCACTTACACCCTTAATTGATGTTGGCAACACCACTGTGTTGGTCGCGTCATGGGCAGGTCATGTCCTCTTCTTCTTGCTACCAATGGACAAATGGTACACAAACCTGAAGTCCTACACCACAAGGTTGTTAACAGCTATATTTGTAGAATCATCAAGTTCTTAAACCAACCTGCACAACCCTAATCCTAGCTCAACAATGGGACAATACAGACCATCTCTTGCATCACTGTAGACATTTCTAACTGTGTTTTTGCATTAATGTCTTATTTTGTATCGGTTTTTTTTCACTGACTTGAATAACTAATGTTTAATGATATGTTCTGTGCATAGTCTTACTCTATGTGCCTACAATGGTGCTCCAAACATGTTTTACATTGTACCTGTACCCCACCGTACTTGTACATATGACAATATAATTTAATTGACTGGTTTAAACCAAAGATAGACACAAAATGCTGGAGTAACTCAGCGGGCCAGTTAGCATCTATGGAGAAAAGGAATAGGTGACGTTTTGGGTCGAGACCCTTCTTCAGACCGAAGGGTTTTGACCCAAAATATCACCTATTCCTTTTCTCCAGAGACGCTGCCTGACCCGCTGAGTTACTCCAGTTTTTCGTGTCTACACTTGATTTGACGTGGTTGTAGACCATTTAAACAATAATAGGGTCTTCTTCTTCTTGCGTATGACGTGCGCAGCCTAAAGTTGTAGATCAAGGGCAGGACAGCATCATTTACTGGGTGGATGGCTTTGATGTCACCAGGGAAAAGCCTCAGTGGGCAGTCATTCACGATGTGTAGATGGTCTGGTCAGTCGCAAGCAGGGTTGTCTGTCACATAACAAATAGAATAATAGGATGGTATTCTTTGCTATTCATCGATGTTGTAGAAGTTCATGAAGATTATTGTCAACAGCATCCTGTTTTCTCTACCTTTTTCCTGCAATATGTTAATTGGAAAACCTTGAACACTTTTGCTCATCTTTTATCCTATGGAAAGCAGGTTGCTTCCTCTTTAGAGAAGTAGAGAGTTATATAGTCATACAGCATGCAAACAGGTCCTTTGGCCCAACTTTCCTATGCTGACCAAGATGCACCCATCTACATTAGTCCCACTTGCTCGCATTTGGCCATATCCCTCAAAGCCTCTCCTTCCATGTACCTGTCCAAATGCCTTTTAACTATTGTTAGAGTACAGAAAAAGGTGTCATTGTTTTAAGAGGGGGCATAATTTACCTTTTATATCCAACTCTACACAATACAGAGTGTAAGAAAGAACTGCAGATGCTGGTTTAAATCCAAGATAGATCACAAAAATGCTGGAGCAATTCAGCAGGACAGGAGAGAAGGAATGGGTGATGTTACAGGTCGAGACCCTTCTTTGTTCAGAAGAAAGGTCATAACGGGAGGATTTGAGTATAGGAGTAAAGAGTTCCTCCTGCAGTTGTACAGAGCCCTGGTGAGACCACATCTGGAGTATTGCGCGCAGTTTTGGTCTCCTAATTTAAGGAAGGATATCCTTGATATTGAGGCAGAGCACAAGGTTAATCCCCGGGATGGTGGGACTGTCATATGAGAAAAGATTGGAAAGAGTGGGCTTGTATTCACTGGAATTTAGAAGGATGAGTGGGAATTTTATAGAAACGTATAAAATTATAAAAGGACTGGACAAGCTAGATGCAGGAAAAATGTTTCCAATGTCCAGAACCAGGGGCCACCGTCTAAGAATAAAGGGGAGGCCATTTAAAACTGAGAAGAGAAAAAAACTTTTTCACCCAGAGAGTTGTGAATTTGTGGATAGGCAGTAGAGGCCAAATCACTGGATGAATTTAAGAGAGAGTTAGATAGAGCTCTTGGGGCTAGCGGAATCAAGGGATATGGGGAGAAGGCAGGCACGGGTTACTGATTGTGGATGATCAGCCATGATCACAATGAATGACAGTACTGGCTCGAAGGGTTAAATGGCCTCCTCCCGCACCTATTTTCTATGTTTCTTTGTTTCTATGTATTGGGATGTGTGTGGAGCTGGTGCCTGACATTCTCGGATATCTCCGGGGAAATGTTTAATGGTGCTGAGTTACAGGGCCATTGGTTGGTTGGTTGAGATGAGATGTTGGTGATGAATGCTCCGGCAGGAGCCTGGTGTGTGTGTGTGTGTGTGTGTGTGCGTGTGTTTATAATCTCTCCCCAGCATTGGCACAGGCTGGAAAAGTGAGAGAAGAGCCAGTCGTGGGGAGTTGACTTGTATCCCAGTGGGCTTGAGGTTTGGAATGACTCTCACACTTCCTGTTGTGCAGAACACTCTGTTCTTTTAGCTGAAGACTTGTTGGCAGATCAGGTCTCTGGCTGGACGAATCTACTTCACATTCCAGAGAGATTTCAGCTCCTCTATCGTGTTTACACTGGTCTTTGTTAACACCAACAGTGCATCAGGAGCGTGCTTGCAGAAAATCCTGTTCAGATCAGCTGGTGCGTTTGTGTGTGATTCTTCAGTCGGTGTCTACTTTGGTGTCCCGCTACTTTGATGCTGTATATAAGGAAAATCCGTCATTCTATCCCATTACTTCTTTTTCTACATTGTTAATAAACATAATCCTCGTAAACAAGTGTCAAGCCATATGTACCAACTCTAACACGTGTGAGGTGTTTGTACCTGCTCCTCTCCTTGCCAACTAGTGCGTCAATGATGTATGGTTAAACTATGGAAACAGACCATTCGGCCCACCATGTCAATGCCAAGCAGTGGGCACTGAACTGTATTAATCACAACTCTCAGCACTTGACCTGTCGCCTTGAATGCGTGGGCGAATCAGGTGGTATCTAGTTACTTAAAAGTTGTCAGTGACTCTGCTCCCAGCACTCTCTTTAGCAGTCTGAAGAAGGGTCTTGACCCGAAACGTCACCCATTCATTCTCTCCAGTGATGCTTCCTGTCCCACTGAGTTACTCCAGCATTTTGTGACTCCCTCTAGCAGTGGGTTCCAAGTACTCACCATTCTCCCCAATACTCACCAATAACCCCACTCTCACCATCGACGGCACCACTGTCTCCCCATCTCCCCAGGCCCGCAACCTTGGCGTGATCTTTGATTCCACCCTCTCCCTTGAGCCTCACATCCGCCATGTCATTAAAACCTCCTTCTTTCACCTCCGCAACATCGCCAAAATCAGACCCCCTCTCACACCTCCCGTTGCTGAAAGACTCATCCATGCCTTCATCTCCTCCCGACTGGACTACTGCAACTCACTTCTCCTTGGCATCAGCTCCACCTACATCAACCGACTCCAACTTGTCCAGAACGGAGCCGCCCGACTAATCACCCACACCAAATCCTGGCATATAACCATATAACAACCATATAACAATTACAGCACGGAAACAGGCCATCTCGGCCCTACAAGTCTGTGCCGAACAACTTTTTTCCCTTAGTCCCACCTGCCTGCACTCATACCATAACCCTCCATTCCCTTCTCATCCATATGCCTATCCAATTTATTTTTAAATGATACCAACGAACCTGCCTCCACCACTTCCACTGTAAGCTCATTCCACACCACTACCACTCTCTGAGTAAAGAAGTTCCCCCTCATGTTACCCCTAAACTTCTGTCCCTTAATTCTGAAGTCATGTCCTCTTGTTTGAATCTTCCCTATTCTCAAAGGGAAAAGCTGATCCACATCAACTCTGTCTATCCCTCTCATCATTTTAAAGACCTCTATCAAGTCCCCCCTTAACCTTCTGCGCTCCAGAGAATAAAGACCTCTTATTCAACCTTTCTCTGTAACTTAGTTGTTTAAACCCAGGCAACATTCTAGTAAATCTCCTCTGTATTCTCTCTATTTTGTTGACATCCTTCCTATAATTGGGCGACCAAAATTGTACACCATGCTCCAGATTTGGTCTCACCAATGCCTTGTACAATTTTAACATTACATCCCAGCTTCTATACTCAATGCTCTGATTTATAAAGGCTAGCACACCAAAAGCTTTCTTTACCACCCTATCTATATGAGATTCCACCTTCAAGGAACTATGCACGGTTATTCCCAGATCCCTCTGTTCAACTGTATTCTTCAATTCCCTACCATTTACCATGTACGTCCTATTTTGATTTGTCCTGCCAAGGTGTAGCACCTCACATTTATCAGCATTAAACTCCATCTGCCATCTTTCAGCCCATTCTTCCAAATGGCCTAAATCACTGTAGACTTTGGAAATCCTCTTCATTATCCACAACACCCCCTATCTTGGTATCATCTGCATACTTACTAATCCAATTTACCACATCTTCATCCAGATCATTGATGTACATGACAAACAATAAAGAACCCAACACCGATCCCTGAGGCACCCCACTAGTCACCTGCCTCCAACCCGACAAACAACCATCCACCATTACCCTCTGGCTTCTCCCATTCAGCCACTGTTGAATCCATCTTGCTACTCCTGCATTTATACCCAACAGTTGAACCTTCTTAACCAACCTTCCATGAGGAACCTTGTCAAAGGCCTTACTAAAGTCCATATAGACAACATCCACTGCTTTACCCTCGTCAATTTCCCTAGTAACCTCTTCAAAAAATTCAAGAAGATTAGTGAAACATGACCTTCCAGGCACAAATCCATGCTGACTGTTCCTAATCAGACCCTGTTTATCCAGATGCATATATATATTATCTTTAAGTATCTTTTCCATTAATTTTCCCACCACTGAAGTCAAACTAACAGGCCTATAATTGCTAGGTTTACTCTTAGAACCCTTTTTAAACAATGGAACAACATGCGCAGTACGCCAATCCTCGGGGACTATTCCCGTTTCTAATGACATTTGAAATATTTCTGTCATTTCCCCGGCTATTTCTACACTAACTTCCCTCAATGTCCTAGGGAGTATCCTGTCAGGACCTGGAGACTTATCCACTTTTATATTTTTCAAAAGTGTCAGTACTTCTTTTACTTTGAAACTCATAGTATCCATAGCTACTCTACTAGTTTCCCTTGCCTCACATAATTCAATATCCTTTTCCTTGGTGAATACCGAAGAAAATAAATTGTTCAATATCTCCCCCATCTCTTTTGGCTCTGCACATAGCTGTCCACTCTGTCTCTCCAATGGACCAATTTTATCCCTCGTTATCCTTTTGCTATTAATATAGCTGTAGAAACCCTTTGGATTTACTTTCACCGTACTTGCCAAAGCAACCTCATGTCTTCTTTTAGCTTTTCTAATTTCTTTCTTAAGATTCTTTTACATTCCTTATACTCCTCAAGCACCTCATTTACTTCATGCTGCCTATAATTATTGTAGATCTCCCTCTTTTTCCGAACAAGATGTCCAATTTCCCTTGAAAACCAGGGCTCTTTCCAATTTTTACTGTTTCCTTTCAACCGAACAGGAACATAAAGATTCTGTACTCTTAAAATTTCCCCTTAAATGTCCTCCATTTCACTTCTACATCCTTCCCATAAAACAAAATGTCCCAGTTCACTCCTTTTAAATCCTTTCGCATCTCCTCAAAGTTAGCCTTTCTCCAATCAAAAATCTCAACCCTGGGTCCAGTTCTGACCCTCTCCATAATTATATTGAAACTAATGGTATTGTGATCATTGGACCCGAAGTGCTCCCCAACACATACCTCCGCCACCTGTCCCATCTCATTTCCTAACAGGAGGTCCAGCACTGCCCCTCCTCTAGTAGGTACCTCTATGTATTGCTGCAAAAAACTATCCTGCACACATTTTACAAACTCCAAACCATCCAGCCCATTTACCGAATGTGTTTCCCAGTCTATGTGTGGAAAGTTGAAATCTCCCACAATCACTACTTTGTGCTTACTACTAATATCTGCTATCTCCTTACATATTTGCTCTTCCAATTCTCGATCCCCATTTGGCGGTCTATAATACACCCCTATAAGTGTTGCTACTCCTTTCCCATTTCTCAGTTCCACCCAAATAGCCTCCCTAGATGAGCCCTCCAATCTATCCTGCCAAAGCACTGCTGTAATATCTTCCCTGACTAGCAATGCAACACCTCCACCTCTTGCCCCTCCAATTCTATCACACCTGAAGAAACAAAATCCTGGAATATTTAGTTTCCAATCACAGCCCTTCTGCAACCATGTTTCACTGATCGCCACAACAGCATACTTCCAGGTGTCTATCCAGACTCTAAGCTCATCCACCTTTCTTACAATGCTCCTAGCATTAAAATATGCACATTTAAGAAACCCCCGCCTCTTATTCTCTATTTCTTTTTTTTTCTTTCTCCTCTTGTGTCCGAGTGCTTCCCTTTTCTGCTTCCTGCCTCCCATTCTGTCTACTAGCTTTCTCTATTTGAGTCCCTCGCCCCAACCATTCTAGTTTAAAGTCTCCCAAGTAGCCTTTGCAAATTTCCCCGCCAGGATATTGGTCCCCCTCGGGTTCAAGTGCAACCCATCCTTTCTGTACAGGTCCCACCTTCCCCAAAAGAAGTCCCAATGATCCAGAAACTTGAATCCCTGCCCTCTGCACCAGTCTTTCAGCCACGCATTTATCCTCCACCTCGCTCCATTCCTACTCTCACTGTCGCGTGGCACAGGCAGTAATCCTGAGATTGTTACCTTTTTGGTCCTTTTCCTTAACTCTCCTCCCAACTCCCTAAATCCTCCCTTCAGGACCTCTTCCCTTTTTTTACCTATGTCATTGGTACCTATATGTACCACGACCTCAGGCTCCTCTCCCTCTGATTTCAGGATATCTTGGACGCGTTGAGACACGTCCGAGACCTTGGCACCAGGGAGGCAGACCACCATCCTGGTCTCCCGACTGCGTCCACAGAATCGCCTATCCGACCCCCTAACAATAGAGTCCCCAATTACTATTGCCCTCTTCTTTTTGTCCCTACCTTCAGGAGCAACAGGTCCGGTCTCTTTGCTGGAGGCCCGTCCGCTCTCGCTACCCCCGGGCAGGCTGTCACCCCCATCCGTACTCAAACAGGAGTATTTATTTCCAAGGTGTACTGACATTGGAGTACTCACTCGTCCCTGCCTCTGCCCCTTGCCCTTCACTAGCGTGACCCACATGTCTCTCTCCCGTGGTTTTGGAGTGACCACCTCCCTATAACTCCCCTCTATGACCTCCTCACTCTCCCTGACCAGACAGAGGTCATCGAGTTGCTGCTCCAGGATCCTAATACGGTCCCTTAGGAGCCCCATCTCGCTGCACCTGGTGCAGATGTGGACGTCTGGAGGGCCATCCGACACCATGACCTCCCACATCTGACATCCCGAACAGTACACTGCTCTGGCTGTCATTCTCCCGCCTTACCCTGCATCCGATACAAGTATAATACAATAGAAACTGCTGGGAGAAATCAGCAGGTATCTGACTCCCAACAGCTGCTCCCTCTTGACCTTTAAACTGCACCTTTATTATATAAACAAAAAGCACTGTACCCTTAGCCCACTGTACGCTTGGCTCACTGTACCTTTACTAAAGCACTGTACCCTTAGCCCACTGTACCTTTACTAAAGCACTGTACCTTTAACCAGAAAGCAGAAATGCTAACCTGAGGTTGCACCCAATCAGCTGCTTCCTCTAGTCTGCTTCCACCAATCAGCGGCTTCCACCAGAACCCTCCCTATGGAGTGTGGAACGTTACAGATTTCTGTAAGCCCTGACCCTCCTCCACTCGCTCCAACGGTCCCGGGCCTCTGTAAAAGCAAGCCCCGCGCTCGATTTATATACTCACAGCCCTGACCCTCCTCCACTCGCTCCAACGGTCCTGGGCCTCTGTAAAAGCAAGCCCCGCGCTCGATTTATATACTCACAGCCCTGACCCTCCTCCACTCGCTCCAACGGTCCCGGGCCTCTGTAAAAGCAAGCCCCGCGCTCGATTTATATACTCACAGCCCTGACCCTCCTCCACTCGCTCCAACGGCATCACATCTCTCCAGTCCTCAAACAACTTCACTGGCTTCCCATCTCCCACCGGATCACCTACAAAATCCTGGTCCTCACCTACAAAGCCCTCCACCATCTGGCCCCCCCATATCTCACTGACCTCCTCTCCCCCTACCAACCCTCACGGTCCCTCAGATCCACATCAGCCGGTCTCCTCTCCATCCACAAATCCAACCTCCGCAGTTTTGGGGACAGAGCCTTCTCCAGGGCAGCTCCCAGGCTCTGGAACTCCCTCCCCCAACTGATCCGCAATTCCGTGTCCCTCACCATCTTCCAGTCCCGCCTCAAGACCCATCTCTTCACCTCTGCCTATCCTTAGCCCCACGTCCCCCTCCCTTTTCATCTGTGCTTAAATTGCCTCATATTGTGTTTTGAATTGAATTCTGTCTTTAATTTGTGTACTAGTCATGTCTCTACTATTTATTTCATTCCGCATACATGTTTTTCCTCTACTTGTTAAATTTTTGTAAGGTGTCCTTGAGACTCTTGAAAGGCGCCCATAAATAAAATTTATTATTATTATTATTATTCTCCAGATTAAGAAGGTCCCCCTCACACCCGCTCTGAATTTTGACCCCTTACCCCAAATCTGTATCCTCTAGTTTTATTTGTCTCTGACATGGGAATATGTTTGTGGCACTCTACCCTCTCATACATTATATGAATCAGTCATGCCCCTCTTAACCACCTCTGCTCCCGGGAGAACAGACCCAATCTCTCCAGCCTATCCATGTTGGAAACATTCCATCCTGGCAACATCCTGGTCAACCTCCTCTGGGCCTTCTCAGTCACTATCTCATCTTTCTTGCTGTGTGATGACTTTATCAAACATTGGTCAGTTTTATAAAGTTGGAGGATAAACTCCCTGCTACTGCATTCAATCCCCAACTAACGAAGGCCAGCATCCCCTATGCCCTCCTGGCCATGTTATCAACACGCACTGCTCCCTTCAAGTGTTTAAGAAGGAACTGCAGATGTTGGAAAATCGAAGTTAGACCAAAGTGCTGGAGAAACTCAGCCTATTTGTTGCCTATTTCCTTCGCTCCATAGATGCTGCCTCACCTGCTGAGTTTCTCCAGCACTTTTGTCTACCTGCTCCTTTCAAGGATCTTTACACTTGGACTTGTTCCTCTCCCCTCCCTGGGACCTTATCATCCGCAGTCTGCCCTAGCCTCACTAGCCATGACGGACTGGTCAGGGTGTCAGCTTGCCCGATGGCAAGTGGGCCCCTGATGAAGGGGGCCATCTATATCAAGTGGGCTCCTGATGAAGTGGGCCCCCTTTGTCTCCTGGCAACCAATATTTTTAGACCCAGTCCGCCACTGCTCACTAGTGCTCCCAAAATGTATCACGGCAGGTTTGTGAACTTGCTGATCATTCCATCTACATCCACATCCACATCATTCCTATACAAACTGCAAGGATCCCAGCACTGATCCTAATTGAAGACCACTAGTTAGAAACATGCAATCGCAAGAAGAATCCTCCAAAAGATTTCCTATTGCAAACAAATCAATTCTGGATCTAATGTACCAACTTTCGCTGAATCCTAGGGCCCTGACATTATGTACCTACCTGCCTGTCATAGTCCATATCAATAACATTTAATGCCCCATCCTCATCAATATACTTTGTTACCCCCCATCAGGTAATACTATTAACTTGGCCTGACAAGATCTGGCTATGTCTGATTTCTCTGTGTTTCCATGTCACAACACAATACACAATACAATTTATTTGTCACTTGAACCTCATAGAGGCTCAAATGAAATGTTGTTTCTGCAGTCATACACACAAGAAAAAAAGACCCAAGACACAACACAATTTACACAGACATCCATCACAGCGCATCTCCTGCTCGCTGTGATGGAAGGCAAAAAAACTATCTCTCCCCTGCACTCCCCATTCCCCTCCCGATGTCAGAGTCAAAGCCCCCGGCGGGCGATGGCAATTGTCCCGCGGCCATTAACGCCGCGCCGGGCGATGCAAGGCCGCGCTCCGGGTCTTGTTGTTGGAGCCCCCGGCGGGCGCTAGCAAAGTCCCGCAGCCGTTGAAGCCGCGCCGGGCGATGATGTAAGGCCCCGCTCCAGGCACTCCTCGACCCTGCGACTCGGGCGGGTGAAGTCGCCGTTGCGGAAGCCCCGAAAAACGGTCTCCCAGCAGGGACCCGCGGGCTCCAGGTGTCATTGTCCACCGGACCTGCGGTAAACCTCCGAATCCCCGGGGTCGGGTCACAGCAGCGCGCCACCACAGCTCCACCCCCTCCGAAGCCGGCCAGCTCCATGATGGTGAGCAGGTCCACAGCTCCGCGACTGGAGCCCCAGGTCGTTCCGGTTGGAGGCCGCTCCACGTTGCAGCCCCAATGACAACGGAGACCCGACAGGGAAAAGGTCGGGTTCTCCGTGCAGGGGAAAGATTTTAAAAGTTTCCCCCCCCCCCCCCCCCCCCCCCCCCACACACACACACACACACACACACACACACATACCCCATCAAAAAAATAAAAACAAAAATAAAAGCTACATTAAAACGGGACAAAAAATAACAAAAAGACAGACGGACTGCAGAGGCCGCTGTGACGTGAGTCGCGCCGCCCACCGACATTATTGTCATCATTAATCCTGTCCTACTGAATGTTTTCCAATAAAATCCCTCCGATGATATTACGTTCACCTTTTACCCGTGTTCTTCTTGACAAGGAATACTACATTCATCATCCTCCTGTAATCTGGTACCTCATGTGCGTCCAGCCAAGTTGTGAAAATCTCAGCCAGAGACACAGCAATGTTGTCTCCCATAGCAGCTCAGGATAAATCTCAACTGGCGCTCGGATTTAAGCCCACAGGCATTGATCACCTCCTCTTTATTAATTCCGCACAAATTTCACCTGCGCTGAATCCTTTATGAATACCAATGAAAAGAATCCTCCAACATTTTCGCCACCTCCAACGAGATCCCACTACTGGCCACATTTACCTATCTCCACCCCTTTCTGCTTTCCGCAAAAACCGCTCCCTCCGAAACTCCCTGGTCAACTCGTCCCTTCCCACCCAAACCACCCCTCCCCAGGTACTTTCTCCTGCAACTGCAGGAGATGCAACACCTGTCCCTTTTCCTCCTCCCTCGACTCCATCCAAGGACCCAAACAGTCTTTCCAGGTGAGGCAGAGGTTCACTTGCACCTCCTCCAACCTCATCTATTGTATCTGCTGTTCCAGGTGTCAACTTCTCTACATCGGCGAGACCAAGCGCAGGCTCGGCGATCGTTTCACTGAACACCTCCACTCAGTCCATCTTAACCTGGTCTCCCGGTTGCTCAGCACTTCAACTCCCCCTCCCATTCCCAATCTGACCTTTCTGTCCTGGGCCTCCTCCATTGTCAGAGTGAGGCCCAGCGCAAATTGGAGGAATAGCACTTGGTTAGTTTACACCCCAGCGGTATGAACATTGACTTCTCTAACTTCAGATAGCCCTTGCTTTTTCTCACCATCCCCTTCCCCTTTCCAGTCTTACTGTCTCCGACTACATTCTATCCATGTCCCGCCCACTCCCCTGACATCAGTCTGAAGAAGGGTTTTGACCCGAAACATTACCAATTCCTTCTCTCCCGAGATGCTGCCTCACCCGCTGAGTTACTCCAGCACTTTGTGCCTACCCTCAATATCCCTTGATATCCAGATTCCTGTGTACATGTCACCCCTGGCTTTCAGTTTCAGAACACATTGGTCCTGAACTCTCACTATTTCTCCTTTTAGGTAGTGAAACCGGGTGTGTTCATGCAAGGCCTGCATGGCTATGCTGGTTGTTTCCACTAGATTGCCCTCACTAATTGGTCTGTGGGGTATTTGTGCAGCTCTTGACAGCCAGTTGCTTGACCGTATTTGCCTCTGCTCACACTACCTTGTACATCCCTTGTGGGTTTATACAAAACCCGATCCATAAGCCAGTGCAGCAGCACTTGTTCCCTTTAGCCTCTATCCACACTGCAGCAATGTTACAACATTTTGAGATTTTAAACATCAAGTCTGCAATTTATCCCATCAGATATATCATGAAAAGAAGTTTAATTTGACACCTAATTCACTTTCATATCTTCAGTATTAAAAAAGTTATGGCCATTTTCATACTCAGAAATTAGCATCTTGTTCCCTATTGCTTGTCCATTGACTTAACTCAAAAGCTGTGATCGAGGACAGTCAAAAGCCCATAACTTTCTTAAAAATTAAGAGAACTGAATGAAATTTTCAGTTACTATAGATTGAAGCATTCTGAAACAAATATGAAACAATCTTACTTGGATGACCTGAAATTAAAGCATATAATTAGTTAGTTACCTAATTGTAGCTAATTACAAAATTCAATTACTAGATCTAAACATCTATCCATTTCTTAAGAAAAGGTTAACATTTTTAAATAGCCTAAGTGTCCAAATAACATTCACTCAAGAATTCACAATATAACATGATTTTTAAATCTCATTGTCATGAATTTATAGGCCAAATGGAAGGAATTTAGTGTTTCATTCCCGTAAATTAATGGCCATTTAAATCATCTTGCGAGTGGGATTTTGTGTAATGCGATCGATTGGAACGTTGCATTTGCGGTGAATTTAAATCCCATATCGGCAGGAAAAACACTGCCGGTTCGTATGTGGCCTAAATCACCTTTTCGCAACGTGAAATTTTGATTAAAGGCATCCTAAGAAGCACGTTTATATGTAAAAATAAACGGCTTACCTTGCTTTGTCCCGTACATGAGATCCGTCCCGTTGTCAGCGTTGACGGCTTTAGAAGACCATTTTTATTTTACTCCTGCTATTAAATTATCCAGCGCTGTTGTTAATAAACTTGATAAAACGGATGTCGGAGCGATTATTCTTCAGCAGCTAAACAGCCTGACAAAGATCGATTTCAACAGGCTGGAGAAAAACGGCATTTTAAACCTGCCCCCCTCTCAAAGGCGCCAAAGTCGCGCATATGGCCAGTGACAGAACAGCAGCGCCGCTGAAGGTAAGTTTTGTAACATACTTACACATTGTGCTTCTACAGGTGCTGCTCACTCTTTATGATGAGTCTGTGATGTGTTTGTAATAGATCTTGTACACACTTGAAAGATGATTATAGAGAATGTAATCACACTAGCTGGTGGGTATGTGGTACCAGACCTGTGTTCTGTGTGCTGGAAAGATTTAAAGGGATATGGGCCAAACGTATGCACATGGTTCTAGCTTAGATCAGTATGGACTGGATCTTGGTCAGCATGGACTAGTTGGGCTGAATCGTCTGGTTCCATTACGTCTTGGAGTGGATTACATAATTTTCAAGGGCAGGTGAGTCTAGAATTGGAGGGCACAGGTGAGAGTGAAGAAATTTAAAGGTGATCTGAGAGGCAACATTTTCACAAAGATGGTGGTGGATATCAAAGGATATAAGGAGAAAGCGGGAATGGGGTGCTGATTCTGGATGATCAGCCATGATCATATTGAATGGCGGTGCTGGCTTGAAGGGCCGAATGGCCTACTCCTGCACCTATTTACTATGTTTCTATGTCACCCATTCCTTCTCCAGAGATGCTGCCTGTCCTGCTGAGTTACTCCAGCATTTTGTGATCTACACAATACAGTAGTTATTGACATGTGGTCTTCCTGCTGGAACTTGTATATTATAACACTATTCGTACTCAGTTTTACTGATTAAGTACATTGCAAAATGCTGTATAACCCATGAAATACTCTTTGAAGCAGTTTGCAACAATTATCATCTATTTGAGCACAACATATGTTTCACCTCAAGCAATGTGATAATGAACAGATAATCTGTGCTTGAAGATAAATACCAACCAGGAAAGTGTGGTATAGATCCTGTTCGAAGAAATAAAGGTGACAATGTAAAAACAACACACGCGCATCAGTCTACATAACCTATCTCTAATCAGTAAACAATTTAGTTTATAGTGGGTATATCACAGGTTCTTAATAAAACTAAAATAAAGTTGATTCGATAGCTGTCTTAAAATCTGTGAAATACAAGATTCAAGATGCAAGTGAGTTTATTGTCATGTGTCCCTGTTAGGACAATGAAATTCTTGCTTTGCTTCAGCACAACAGAACATAGTAGGCATTGACTACAAAACAGATCAGTGTGTCCATATACAATTATAATATAATATGTTTGGTACTAAAAGTAATTCTGGGCATATTCGCAAGATATCTTGTATTAGATAAGTACACATTCATGGAAACTACGCACTTGCGTTTTTTTTAAGGCTTCATGTTACTCAGATTTAAAAAAAATAATGTTTTCTAGAAAGTCTAAAGTTTTGATACTAACAGACATTTACTTATTACGTGCCTATAACTTAGCTTTATCATAATTAATTTGATTTTTTAACAGAAAATTCCACTTTTAACTCAAGCAGTGAGGCAGAGCGGAAATCACAACACTATTATCTGTCCTGCTTGAATGAGCAAAGGATCGAAGAGCTGGGAGCGCAACCTCTGATTGACCTTATTAACAAGGTACGTTTTGTTCAGGAATATTTTAGTTTGGCACATGGCAGTGCGAGGAAAGAGGAATATGGATCACATTCACACAGATGAGATCAATCTCATGTTCAGCACAAACATAGTGGGCCGAATGGCCTATTCATGTGCTGTGCTGTTCTGTTCTGTGTTCTATTAGAAAGATTGTTAAGCCATTGTTTATCATTTAATCTATTAACTTCAATGTTTAAATAAACCTTTTGAAAGCTTTGATTCACTTGAAGATGGTACAAAACATCCATAAATGATTGTTTTGAAATACGAAGCATGATTTGTTATTAATAATTTTATGCAGACAAATTTCACAGGTTTCAGTATTGTTTCACAGATAGAATTTGGATATGAACCTTGTTGAAATATTACTTTCAAATTTAGATGACATTATTAAAATATAAAAGCCATTGGGTGGCACAGTAGCGCAGCGGTTGGATTGCTGCCTTACAGCGCCAGAGACCCGGGTTTAATCCTGACTAAAGGTGCTGTCTGTACGGAGTTTGTACGTTTTCCCGTGACCTGCGTGGGTTTTTCCGGTTTCCTCACACACTCCAAAGACGTACAGGTTTGTAGGTTAATTTGCATTGGTTAAATTGTATAATGTCCCTAATGTGTGTAGGATATCGCTGGTCGGCGCGGACTCGGTGGGCCGAAGGGCCTGTTTCCGCACAGTATCTCTAAAGTAAACTATCGGTGAGCTATGTGCTGAGCACCTACAAAAAGAGAAAGGGGTTGGTTTATTTTACCCATTCAAACTATTGCCGATAGTAATGAGATACAACAAGAGATACTACATTTTCTTCTAGATGCATAGAAATATAGAAAATAGGTGCAGGAGGAGGCCATTCGGCCCTTTGAGCCAGCACCGCCATTCATTGTGATAATGGCTGATCGTCCCCAATCAATAACCCGTGCCTGCCTTCTCCCCATATCCCTTGATTCCACCAGCCCCTGGAGCTCTATCTAACTCTCTCTTAAATCCATCCAGTGACTTGGCCTCCACTGCCCTCTGTGGCAGCGAATTCAATAAATTCACAACTCTCTGGGTGAAAAAGTTTTTTCTCACCTCAGTCTTAAATGACCTCCCGTTATTCTAAGACTGTGGTCCCTGGTTCTGGACATTTTTCCTGCATCTAGCTTGTCCAGTTCTTTTATAATTTTATATGTTTCTATAAGATATTCCCCTCGTCCTTCTAAACACCTGTGAATACAAGCCTAGTCTTTTCAATCTTTCCTCATATGACAGTCCCGCCATCCCAGGGATCAATCTCGATAACCTACGCTGTACTGCCTCAATCATAAGGATGTCCTTCCTCAAATTAGGAGACCAAAATGTACACAATACTCCAGATGTTTAAGAAGGAACTGCAGATGCTGGAAAATCGAAGGTACACAAAAATGCTGGAGAAACTCAGCGGGTGCAGCAGCATCTATGGAGCGAAGGAAATAGGCAACGTTTCGGGCCAAAACCCTTCTTCAGATTGATAGGGAGTAGCGGGGAGAAGGAAGGAAAAAGGAGGAGGAGGAGCCCGAGGGCTGAGGGATGGGAGGAGACAGCCCGAGGGCTAATGAAGGGGAGGAGACAGCAGGGGCGAACAAAATTGGGAGAATTCAATGTTCATGCCCGCAGGATGCATGATGTTGATGTTGCTCACTCTGGCCATGGAGGAGACCCAGGACAGAGAGGTCGGACTGGGAATGGGAGGGGGAGTTGAAGTGCTGAGCAACCGGGAGGTCAGGTAGGTTCTTGCGGACCGAGTGGAGGTGTTCGGCGAAACGATCGCCCAGCCTCCGCTTAGTCTCACCGATGTAGATCAGCTGACATCTAGAGCAGCGGATGCAATAGATGAGGTTGGAGGAGATACAGGTGAACCTCTGTCGCACCTGGAACGACTGCTTGGGCCCTTGAATGGAGTCGAGGGGGGAGGTAAAGGGACAGGTGTTGCATCTCTTGCGGTTGCAATGGAAAGTGCCCGGGGAGGGGGTGGTACAGGAGGGAAGGGAAGAATTGACAAGGGAGTTACGGAGGGAGCGGTCTTTGTGGAAGGCAGACATGGGGGGAGATGGGAAGATGTGGCGAGTGGTGGGGCACGTTGGAGGTGGCGAAACTGACGGAGGATTACTTGTTGTATATACTCCAGATGTGGTCTCACCAGAGCCCTATACAACTGCAGAAGAACCTCTTTACTCCTATACTAAAATCCTCTTGTTAGGAAGGCCAACATTCCATCAGCTTTCTTCACTACCTGCTGTACCTGCACGCCAACTTTCAGTGACCGATGTACAAGAACGCCCAGGTCTCGCTGCACCTCCCCCTTAACTAACCTAACCCCATTGAGATAATAATCTGCCCCCTTGTTTTTGCCGTCAAAGTGGATAACCTCACATTTATCTGTATTATACTGCATCTGCCACGCATCTGCCCACTCACTCAACCTGTCCAGGTCACCCTACAACCTCCTAACATCCTCTTCACAGTTCACACTGCCACCCAGCTTTGTGTCATCAGCAAACTTGCTAGTGTTGCACCTAATTCCCTCTTCCAAATCATTAATATATATGGTAAACAGTTGCGGCCCCAACACCGAGCCTTGCGGCACTCCACTCGCCACTGCCTGCCATTCTGAAAAGGGCCCGTTCACTCCTACTCTTTGCTTCCGGTCTGCCAACCAATTTTCTATCCATGTCAACACCCTACCCCCAATACCATGCGCTCTAATTTTAGTCACCAGTCTCCCGTGCGGGACCTTATCAAAGGCTTTCTGAAAATCTAGATACACTACATCCACTGGCACCCCTTCATCCATTTTATTTGTCACATCCTCAAAAAATTCCAGAAGATTAGTCAAGCATTATTTCCCTTTCATAAATCCATGTTGACTTGGACTAATCCTTTTACTGCTATCCAAATGCCCCATTATTACCTCTTTAATAATTGACTCCAGCTTCTTTCCCACCACCGAAGTCAGGTTAACTGGTCTGTAATTCACCGTTTTCTCTCTCGCTCCTTTTTTGAAAAGTGGGATAACATTAGCTATCCTCCAATCCACAGGAACTGATTCTGAATCTATTGAACATTGGAAAATGATCACCAATGCGTCCACTATTTCTAGAGCCACCTCCCTGAGGACCCTGGGATGCAGACCATCAGGCCCAGGGGATTTATCATCCTTCAGTCCCATTAGCCTACCCAATACCATTTCTCGCCTAATGAAAATTTCTTTCAGTTCCTCTACCCCCTTAGATCCTCTGTCCTCCAGTACATCTGGGAGATTGTTTGTATCTTCCTTAGTGAAGACAGATCCAAAGTACCTATTCAACTCTTCTGCTATTTCCTTGTTGCCCATAATAATTTCACCCGTGTCTGCCTTCAAGCGACCCACATTTGACTGCACTCAGTATATATTTGTACCAGAGAGTTTTACAATGTTGATCTCATTGAGCTTTGTATGCAGTTATGCTTGGTTGGTTAGGGTTGACCCGGGTCATGAATTTGTGTTCTGTAAGGGCAGAATTATGTAGGTTGTTTTCTTGCAAAGAATAGTGGATTTATTGAAGAGGTTCAGGCAGCATCCGTGGGGGGAAATGAACAGTCGACCTTACAAATCGAGACACTCCGCTGAGGAAGCTTATCAACCCTAAATGTTGACTTCCATTTCCCTCTGCTGCCTGACCCGCTGAGTTCCTCCAGCAGTTTTTGTTTTGCTCCAGGTTCTAACATCTGCAGTATCACCTATTGAAGAGGTTGCAGGTCTGTCCATTCTCTTGTTAATGTACGGTGATCTTTCGAAGAGTTCACCAATTTCTGCCTGGGGTACATATATAATATAAGCTAATCAGTTGCAGATATGGTTAATGTGGGGCTATACAAATCATTTTCTTTCTGGCTATAAGCAGTGGCATTAACTAATGTAGGAGTGAAGAGCAATCATGCTTAATAGACATCTATATTACTAAAAGTCGGATCTTGACCGCTTTTGGCCCATTGTGCTGCGATTTCCGAGAGAACGCCGCCACCTACGGCCGACATTATTGGCCATCACGGTCAGAGCCCCCCTCCGCCTTCCGGGACCAGAGGGTTTTTCCCATCGATGAAAAATCAGAGAGTTATTAATGTTTTTTTAAAAATCCCCATTCTCTCTGCTGCCCCCGTTGGCAGCAGGGGGAGGGACTATAAAACCCGGAAGTGTAGTGCCTCACTCAGTCTCTGCCAGACCCAGGAAGCAGGAGGGTCACGGCTCTCTGAGCTGCGAATAACACTGAACGCACGTCTACCCCACGGTGAGTCTCCTCGATGCGGCTCTAAAGTGGCTGCAGCCCAATTGTTTGCCTCGCCTTTTTAACAAGTTTGTGTTCACAAAATGAATTTTGGTTGTCGGGTGGCTGCAGCCCAATTGTTTGCCTCGCCTTTTTAACAAGTTTGTGTTCACAAAATAACCATATAACCATATAACAATAACAATTACAGCACGGAAACAGGCCATCTCGAAAAAGAGTGGAAGGGCAATAGTAATAGGGGATTCAATTGTAAGGGGAATATAGGCATTTCTCGGCCACAAACGTGACTCCTGGATGGTATGTTGCCTCCCTGGTGCGAGGGTCAGTGATGTCTCTGAGTGGCTGCAGAGCATTCTGTAGGGGGAGGGTGCACATTAACCATATAACCATATAACAAGTACAGCACGGAAACAGGCCATCTCGACCCTTCTAGTCCATGCCGAACACGTATTCTCCCCTAGTCCCATATACCTGTGCTCAGACCATAACCCTCCATTCCTTTCCCGTCCATATAACTATCCAATTTATTTTTAAATGATAAAATCGAACCTGCCTCCACCACCTCCACTGGAAGCTCATTCCACACAGCTACCACTCTCTGAGTAAAGAAGTTCCCCCTCATGTTATCCCTAAACGTCTGTCCCTTAATTCTCAAGTCATGTCCTCTTGTTTGAATCTTCCCTACTCTCAGTGGGAAAAGCTTATCCACGTCAACTCTGTCTATCCCTCTCATCATTTTAAAGACCTCTATCAAGTCCCCCCCTTAACCTTCTGCGCTCCATAGAATAAAGACCTAACTTGTTCAACCTTTCTCCGTAACTTAGTTGCTGAAACCCAGGCAACATTCTAGTTGTTTTTAACAAGTGGCTGCAGCCCATTTGTTTGCCTCGCCTTTTTAACAAGTTTGTGTTCACAAAATGAATTTTGGTTGTCGTGGTGGCTGCAGCCCAATTGGTTGCCTCGCCTTTTTTAATAAGTTTGTGTTCACAAAATGAATTTTGGTTGTCTATACTAGCCCTCTGGAAACCAGTTCTTTCGGCCCGCAACACCCATACTAGCGCAACAGACCCCCCCCCCCCACTGGCAATATTGGAATTGGTGGAGAGGTGGAATATTGCATTGGTGACCAGCCCTCCCGAGTGATGCTGGGACCCAACGGTGCCCTCCATAATGTTAGGGACAAAGACCCATCATATATTTATTTGCCTCTGTACTCCACAATTTGAGATTTGTAATAGAAAAAAATCACATGTGTTTAAAGTGCACATTGTCACAATTTAATAAAGTCCATTTTTATACATTTTGTATTCACCATGTTGAAATTACAGCAGTATTTATACATAGTCCCCCCCATTTAAGGGCACCATAATGTTTGGGACACAGCGATGTCATATAAATGAAAGTAGTCATGTTTAGTATTTTGTTACATATCCTTTGCATGCAATGACTGCTTGAAGTCTGCGATTCATGGACATCACCAGTTGCTGGGTGTCTTCTCTGTTGGTGCTCTGCCAGGCCTGTATTGCAGCCATCTTTAGCTTATGCTTATTTTGGGGGCTAGTCCCCTTCAGTTTTCTCGTCAGCATATAAAAGGCATGCTCAATTGGGTTCAGATCGGGTGATTGACTTGGCCACTCAAGAATTGACCATTTTTTAGCTTTGAAAAACTCCTTTGTTGCTATAGCAGTATGTTTGGGATCATTGTCTTGCTGTAGAATGAACCGCCGGCCAATGAGTTTTGAGGCATTTGTTTGAACTTGAGCAGATAGGATGTGTCTATACACTTCAGAATTCATTATGCTACTACTATCAGCAGTTGTATCATCAATGAAGATAAGTAAGCCAGTACCTTCAGCAGCCATACATGCCCAGGTCATAACACCCCCACCACCGTGTTTCACAGATGAGGTGGTATGTTTTGGTTCTTGGGCAGTTCCTTCTCTCCTCCATGCTTTGCTCTTGCCATTACTCTGATATACGTTAATCTTCATCTCATCTGTCAACAAGACCTTTTTCCAGAACTGTGGTTGCTCTTTTAAGTACTTTTTGGCAAACTGTAACCTGGCCATCTCATTTATGCGGCTAACCAGTGGTTTGCATCTTGCAGTGTAGCCTCTGTATTTCTGTTCATGAAGTCTGCGGACAGTGGTCATTGACAAATCCACACCCAACTCCTGAAGAGTGTTTCTGATCTGTCCGACAGGTGTTTGGGGATTTTTCTTTACAATAGAGAGAATTCTTCTGTCATCAGCTGTGGAGGTCTTCCTTGGCCTGCCAGTCCCTTTGCAATTAGTAAGCTCACCAGTGCTCTCTTTCTTCTTAATGATGTTCTAAACAGTTGATTTTGGTAAGCCTGAGGTTTGGCTGATGTCTCTAATGGTTTTATTTTTGTTTCTCAGTCTCATAATGGCTTCATTTGACTTTCATTGGGACAACTTTAGTCCTCATGTTGATAAACAGCAGTAAAAGTTCCCAAAGGTGATAGGAAGACTGGAGGAGATACTCGATGCTGAGAGCTCTCTTATACCTGCATTAACGAGGCTATTAAACATACCTGAGCAATTACAAACCCCTGTGAAGCCATGTGTCCCAAACATTCTGGTGCCCTAAAATGGGGGAACTATGTATAAACACAGCTGTAATTTCTACATGGTGAAACCAAAATGTATAAAAATACAGTTTAATAAAATCTGAAACCCGCATATGATTTTTTAAATTACAAATCTCAAATTGTGGAGTACAGAGGCAAATAAATATATTGTGGCGTGGCAGGCCCGAAATGAAGGCGAAGAGCCAGGTATTTAGGGAGGAATTTTATTAGCTGATGTTCTCTTGTCCAGTCGGGTCTGCAAGAGAACAATTGCGCCTAAACCCCTGCCCTTTATCCCTGTAGCTAAGGGCCGCCCCCGGACTAGTCCATTCCCGTGCCGAGGGGTTCGATAGTGGAATGGCCCAACCATTGGAGCCGCCACTGGACAGGAGGCACGAAACACACTGGCGGGTGTACAACCCAACAGGACCGCGTATGGACGTCGGCCGACAGAGGGGCCAGCGGAGGCACAGGAGGAGGGAGCCGCGAAGGGGGGCGACCTCGCGGCCGAGGCTGGGCAACCAGTACCGGCTGGTCAATGTCCAGATGTGCCGGCTTTAACCGGTCGATCGACACAGCCTCCGGCCGGCCCCCCATGTCCAACACAGAGGCTGTCTGTCCGTGCTCCAGCACCCGGAACGGGCCTTCATACGGCGTCCGGTGGGCATCACGGCGCAGGAAGACATAGGGGCAGTCGCGGAGGGCCGATGGCACGTGCGGGCTGAATGTCCCATGGCGGCCCATAAGTTGTGACCCATAAACGAGCTCCGCTGAAGATGAGGCCAAGTCCTCCTTGGGAGCAGTCCAGATGCCCAGCAAGACCCATGGCAGTGCGTCCATCCAGTCCGGGCCGGAGAGTCACGTCTTCAGCGCTGTCTTGAGCAGCCGGTGGAACCTCTCCACCAGGCCATTTGTCTACGGGTGATAGGCCGTGGTCTTGTGCAGCCGCACACCCAACAGGTGAACCATGGCCGACCACAGCTCAGAGGTGAACTGTAGCCCTCAGTCCGAGGAGATGTCTACCAGCACCCCAAAGCGAGCAATCCAGTGCGCGGACAACGCACGAGCGCACGTAGCCGTTGAAGTATCGGCCAGCGGTATGGCCCCCGGCTACCGCCTGAAGCGGTCCACCATCGTGATGAGGTGGGTGATGCCCCGGATGGCGGGAGAGGCCCCACAATGTCCATGTGGAGGTGGTCGGACCGCCGGCATGGTAGGCCGAACTCCTGGAGGGGCGCCCGGACGTGGCACTGGATTTTTGCCGTCTGGCACGGAATGCAGGTGCGGGCCCAGTGGCCAATCTGCTTGCGCAGACCGTGCCACATGCCGTCAACCACAACCACAAATGCCGTCGTCGCCCGGATGGATGGGTGTGCCATCCCGTGGATTACGTCAAAAACCCTCCGCCGCCAGGCGGCAGGGACGGTGGAGCGCGGCTGACCGGATGACCGTTACTCCTCCAGGGCCGAGAGGGACATCCTCAAGGCAAAGGCCGGAGATGGCAGTCCGGAAGGCGGGCATCTCACCGTCTCACTGTCCGTGAGCTGAGCCTCCACCAGGGCAGAATAGTCAATGCTGGGTGCCACCTCGAAAATGGCGTAGACGGTGGGGCGGGACAATGCGTCTGCCACCCGGTTCTCCTTCCCCTCGATGACGCGGATGGAGGTGGTGTACTCTGGGATGTACGCCAACTGATGCTGCCACCGTGCAGACCAGGGGTCGGGAACCTTTGCCAGAGCAAAGGTGAGCGGCTTGTGGTGCATGTAAACGGTGAATGGGCGGCCCTCCAGGAAGTAGTGGAAGTGGTGCACCGGCAGGTACAGAGTCAGGAGCTCGCGGTCAAATGCGCTGTACTTCCTCTGGGCGTTGTTGCGGTGCCGGTTTAAGAAGGCCAGGGGCCGCCCACCCTCGTACGTCAGTTGTTCCAGCACGGCACTAACTGCCGACTCCGAGGCGTCCACCATAAGGGCGGTCGGGGCATCCCTTCCGCGGGTGAACCAGCAGCGCAGCCCAAGCAAGGGCCTCCTTAGTGCCGTCAAATGCCGCCACCGCCTCGTTGTCCTTACGCCTACCCGCCAGAAGTTGATACAACGGCCGCATGATGTGGGCCGCGGATGGCACAAAACGGTGATAAAAGGCCACCATTCCGACAAACTCCTGCGGGCCTCGCACAGTGTATGGACGGGGAAACCAGCTGATGGCGTCGACCCTGTCCGGCAGAGGAACCGTGCCTTGTGAAGTCGATGGTGGTTACCCCAAACCGGCACTTGGCGAGGTTGACAGCCAAACCATGCTCACTGAGCCACTGACAGAGCTGCCGGAGGTGGGCACAATGCTCCTGCCGCAAGCGGCAGGCCACCAAGATGTCATCGAGGACAAAAACTCGAGACCGCGACACACACCGTCCATTAACTGTTGAAAAGCCTGCGCAGCGTTCTTAAGGCCAAACGGCATCTGCAAGAACTCGTAACAAACGGCGCAATGATTGCCGTCTTGGGCACATCCTCCGGGTGGACCGGGATCTGGTTATAGCCCCGCACCAAATCTACTTTTGAGGAGATAGTAGCTCCGGCCAAATGGGCGTTGAAGTCCTGGATGTGGGGCACGGGGTATCGGTCTGCGGTGATAGCGGCATTCAGCCGTCGATAATCCCCACAAGGTCGCCAGCCCCCGCTTGTCGTGGGGACTATGTGGAGTGGGGACGCCCATGGGCTGTTCGAACGGCGAACGATCCCCAAGTATTCCATCGTGCGGAACTACTGCCGTGCCAGACGTAGCTTATCAGGCGGCAGTCGCCGTGCTCTTGCGTGGAGGGGTAGGCCGGGTAGGAGGGGTAGTTGATATGAAATGCACCACCCCGTGCTTGGGGGTCGACGACCGGAACTGAGGGGTCGGGATGTCCGGGCACGCGGCCAAGACCCAAGCAAAACAGGAATCCATGGACGACAGGGGGACGTGCAATCGGCTCATCCAGACGCAGCGTGATTGGCTCCATCTTAGCGGACTGGACCAAGCGCTGTCGCCTGACGTCCACCAGGAGGGAGTGAGCCCAGAGGAAGTCGGCACCGAGCAACGGCTGGGAGACATTGGCAATAGTAAACGGCCATGAGAAATGACAGGAGCCAAAAATGATCTGGACCGTGCGAACCCCATACGTACGGATGTGGCTGCCATTCGCTGCGGTGAGCACGGGCCCCCGCTTACCGGAACGAATGTCCACCAGCAAAGGGGGCAGGATGCTCAGCTCTGCCCCGGTATCCACGAGGAAGCGACCCCCGTGGCAGCCGGTGAATCTGGCCGGCCGCCACGGGGACTATTGGCAGCCGGCCCCATGATTGTCGTGGTGCAGCACCCCAGCGCTGGTGGTAATAGCACCAGCGCCTCCTGCCGGTGGCGCTTGGAGCCTGCTGATGCGGGACTGCAGGTGCGGTACCCGCCACAGGGCGCAGTTGTCAATCCCTCCACAGCTGCCCCGCTCAACCGGAGGAAATCAGGTGCTGCTGGAGTGACAGCCAGCGCGCTGATGTCATCCCGGTGCTTGCCGAGGGCCCGGGTGTTGGCGAACGAGGCGTCGGTGAGTTGCAGGTGGATGTAGGTCGGCAGCAGATGCACGTAAATATACTCAAACATGAGGCACGGCGTGTGCCCATCCAGGAGCGCGACCATCTCGTTGAGGAGGCTTGATGGCCGGCAGTCGCCAAGATCCTCCATATGAAGGAGCCTGGCAGCCCATTCCATCCGGCTGAGCCCGTAAACCTGGAGCAGGAGCTCTTTAAGATCGAGGTATTTCTCGGCGGCCGGGGGGTCTTCGAGGAACTTAGTGACTTCTCCGACCGTGTCCTGGTCGAGGGCCCCCACCAGGTAGAAGTAGCGAGTGTCGACCACCGTAATGCCCCACAGCAACACAGCAGGCCAGCCTCCCCCCCCCCCCCCACCCCCCCGCTCCCCCCCCCTCCGCAACCGCATCTTTAGGTATGGGACCCAGCGGGTCCCCCTTGGTCTAGTAACTATTAAAACTCTCTTCATTTGTTTGTTTGTCATTCACATCTCCTCCAAAACCCGACGCGGTAATGGAGAAATCTTTACATATTCCGGTAGAAATGGACATCATGATTTCAAAATTCCCCTCATCTTAAAATTTGGTTCATTATTTCCTGAGTTTTTTACTAAAATTGTTTTAAAATCTAACAGAATCTGAAGCGAGCTGATTACGTCACAATGCCTTTGCTCCTTGCGACCAATGCGCAGCCAGAGCTGCCAGTTACGTGGCCCAGCCACCCTCCCCTCCCCATGGGCTCTGGATTGAAGCCCGTGAACACGTGATCAAGTCGTGCAGCGCGCTCCGCTGGGCTTCTTGAAGTTCAACAACATGGTGGCAGCGTTCGTTATTGCAGCGCGGCCACGGACAAGCGCAGTCGAAAAGTCGCCGTCGCGCCTGTCACAGGGGACGACGTCCTCTCCGTCTTCCTCGCCCGATTGTCTGTCATGCTGGTGAGAGCGCCGCCGGCCCTCCGCTGTTTTTCACAGTCCTCAAATCGCTACGGGCATCGCTCCGGTCCACGATGGCTGCAGCCTAACTCGGACCCGGCGCCTGGTGGGGAGGTTTGTGCTCTACGACTTGGGTAGGTGCTACCTCTACTCACTCCCCCTCCCGCTGCTAACCGCTCCTATCCTGCTCCTCCCCCACTGCTACCTGTTCCCCCTCCCCCGCTCCCTCCCGCATCCCCCCGCCTGCTCCCCCTCCACCTCCCTCCCCCTCCCTTCTCCCCCACTCCCCCCTCTTCCCTTCCCACTCTCCCCCCTACCCTCCTCACCCCCCCCTCACCCTCCCTCCCTCCCTCCCTCCCTCCCCCCCCTCCCCCCCTCTCATCCCCCCTCACCCCCTCACCTCCTCTCACCCCCCCCCCCCTCCCCCCCTCTCACCCCCCCCCCCTCCCCCCGTGTATTTGAGGGGTGGTTAGTGTGTGTGTGATGCCGCGGGCCCCCCTACTGCAACCGCGCGTTGAGGGGACGGGACCCAACAGGTCCCCCTTGGTCTAGTAGCTATTAATAATTGAGAGAGAGAAATCATAATGGACAAAGCAGTATTCCAGCTATATGGTCGATATAACATGGGGATACCTGTCACAGATTAGTTCTTCATATTGACTAAGATACTGGTAAGTAAAAGCAGATTATTCAATATATTTAAAAAATGTGCTGCTCCATTTAACGTTTCGAAGCAAGAGAGAATATGTAAGGCAAATGGAAAGCTAGATATTCTAGCTGGAGGTGAGTGACCAGTGGAGCTCTGTAGGTATCTGCTAGGACCTCTGCTGTTTGTGATATATATAAATGAGCGGGACGCAAACATATGGGTTGGTGAATAAGTTTGCTGACAACAGCAAATTTGAAGGGGTTGCAGACACCGAGGAAGGCTGTCAGAAGATACAGTGGAATATAGACCAGCTGCCGAAATGGACAGAGAAACGGCAGATGGAGTTTAATATGAGCAAGTGTGAGGTGATGCACTTTAGGAGGTTGAATATAAGGAGAGAGTATAAAAGTAATGGCAAGGCCCTCAACAGCATTGATGTGCAGAGGGATCTTAGAGTCCAGGTTTATACGAAGCACATTAAAGGTGGCAATCCAAGTAGTTGCGATGGTAAAGAAGGCATATAGTAGGCTTGCCGTCATTGCTAGGGGCACATTGAATATAAGAGCCAGGACATCATGGTGCTGCTCTATAGGACTCTGGTTATGCTGTATTTGGTCGCCCCATTAAAGAATGATGTGGAGGCTTTGGAAAGGGTGCAGCAGAGGTTTACCAGAATTATATTTGGATTAGGGAATTTTAACTACTGTGAGAATATATACAGACTTTGATTATTTTCTTTCGAATGCTGGAGGTTGCAGGGAGACCTGAAAGAAATATATAACATTAAGAAAGGCCTAGATAGGATGGACAGTCAGAATCTTTTTCCCAGGATGAAAAAATCAAATACTAGAGGGTGGTGGTGGAGGCAGATACAATAGTGGCATTGAAGAGGGTTTTAGATAGGCCCATGGAAGGCCAGGGATATGGATCATGTGCAGGCAGATGAGATCAGCTCATCATGTTCAGCATATAATTGTGGGCCGAAGGGCCCATTCCTGTGCTATACTGTCCTGTGTTCCATGTTCTATGCATGCAGCAGTGGTCCTATTTATAGAGTAACGCATGCTGTGAGATCAAGGATTGTGCCTCAAGACATTCACTAGCACAGAGAAATATTTTTAGACTGTAATTACAATTTAAATGCCATATTTAAATTGGTCTAAATTGTTAAAGTAAAAACAAAATCATCTTTTACAAAGTCAGAACACCCTTGTCAAACTTAGAAACAAGATAATTTAAACTTTTTTTTATTTACTAGGGAATTATTAGACCTGCATTTTCCATTCAAAAATAATTTTATGAATTGATTGTGTGTAAACATGGCAGATGGAGTATAATGTGGTAATAGCTTGGTGTTTAGAATGAGTTTGGAACTGTATCTCTAAACTAAACTAAACCAAACTGCAGATGCTGGTTGAAACTGAAGACAGACACAACAAGCTGGATTAACTCAGCGGGTCAAACAGCATCTCTGGAGAGATGGAATGGGTGACGTTTCAGCTCGAGACTGCTTCGTGCCTGAAGAAGGGTCTTGAGCTGAAATGTCACCTATTGATGTATGTTTCTCCACATGTTCTTGAACATTTAGTTCTAGTTCTCTGAGGCAAACAAATGATCTAAAGGGCCTGTCCCACTTACACGATTTTTTCGGTGACTTGCCGGCACCCGTCATAATCGCAGCAGGTGGCCGAAAATTTTCAACATGCTTCACAGAAAATGGTACGACTCTTTGCGGGACTACTCACGACCACACAGGCGTCATCCCGCAACATGTCGCCTGTATCGGCGTGGTGACGCCTGTTTGGTCGTGAGTAGTCGCCCAAATAGTCGTACCTTTTACTGGTCGTTGCTGGAAAATATATTGAAAGTTTTTGGCCACCTGCTGCAACTATAACGGCTGCTGGCAGTCGCCAAAAAAATCACGCACTTAAGATAGCCTGGAGTGGCGGTTTTGATTAATAGCTGTGGTTGAGATCTGAACAAAGACTGTAGTCGTTTTGGACATGGTCTCTGGTTGTTGATCTATCTGAAATTGACCGAGTCCGAGTGAATCTGTCAACTGTCTGTAGCCAGTGCAATTTGACTAGCTTCACTGCACAATAGTTATTTCTTAAATAAACGGGTAGTGGGGAAGTTTTCGTGCAGAATGCGTGGATTTGAGAATGGGTTGAGAGTTCAAATCTAAAGAAAGATTTAGGAGCTGCCTGTAACCCAGCATTTTCTGAGATTGAATCAGAACAAGGGACAAACAGCCTACCTATGAGGGGAGGCAGTATGGCATGTTAAATGTTAATGAGCTTGGAAGTCTCTGATTTATGCTTTGTTGTTTCTTTATTGTTTTAATTTGGGTTCTCTGGAAACTGGGCAGATCGCTGGTTGGCTCGGACTCGGTCAGCCAAAGCACCTGTTTCCACGCTTTTCTCTAAGACATTGGATTCCACGCTAAATCGTTAAGGTCTAAAGTCTGGTCATACAAGAGGTGCTCCATAACCAGTCATGCAATTCATAGAAACATAGAAACATAGAAAATAGGTGCAGGAGTAGGCCATTCGGCCCTTCGAGCCTGCACCGCCATTCAATATGATCATGGCTGATCATCCAACTCAGTATCCCGTACCTGCCTTCTCTCCATACCCCCTGATCCCCTTAGCCACAAGGGCCACATCTAACTCCCTCTTAAATATAGCCAATGAACTGGCCTCAACTACCTTCTGTGGCAGAGAATTCCACAGATTTACCACTCTGTGTAAAAAATGTTTTTCTCATCTCGGTCCTAAAAGACTTCCCCCTTATCCTTAAACTGTGACCCCTTGTTCTGGACTTCCCCAACATCGGGAACAATCTTCCTGCATCTAGCCTGTCCAACCCCTTAAGAATGTTGTAAGTTTCTATAAGATCCCCCCTCAATCTTCTCAATTCTAGCGAGTACAAGCCGAGTCTATCCAGTCTTTCTTCATATGAAAGTCCTGCCATCCCAGGAATCAGTCTGGTGAACCTTCTTTGTGCTCCCTCTATGGCAAGAATGTCTTTCCTCAGATTTGGAGACCAAAACTGTACTTCCTCAGATTAGGAGACCAAAAATTCCACAGACTTTCCTCCAAAGACAGATCTGTCTCCCAAAGTTTCACACTTGTACCTTTCTACCTTTCCCCAGTGTTGTGAAGAATGAGTCGAGCAATATTGCTGCAGAATGTCCCATTCTTGTCGATAACTAAAGTCTTAGAGAAAATATTATGCAGAAAAATGCCTTTGACCATAAGTTAACTAGGCAGTGGTCTGCACAGAATATCCTGAATCCCTGTTGAAAAAGGGAACACTGGTTCATGTCAGACGTTTCCAAAAGCAGACTGTCAAAGGCATTTGATAGAATGTTGTATATTGGAAACTTTGAACCAAGTTCCAGGACCTTGTTTGTGTCTGATTGTGAGAATGGATCTATCCTTTAGATTGTCAAAATACAGCCATAGTCAATCTCTCCACACACTGTCTTTGAGAAGGCTGTGGCCACGGTGACAATGTCACCCATTTCCCATTGAACTATTAACCAAGTATGTCTGGAAAGAGGTGCTATAGTCTTTGGTGAGATTTATCCCTTGCACCTATAACACAGGGCTCCTTGTTCTATGGGCTTTTCCCAGCAGTACATATTTTTAAAATATATTTTAAAAAAAATATTACAATAGATGCAGGAGTTTCAAGAATTACAGGTGAAATATCATTTGAAAGTTAGTAATTTTTTTAGATATCTTCAAATCCGAGACTATGTGAAAACACACATGCAAGACTGTCGTTCTATGGACCCAGATATATTAGATGAATGCATGAATAGAAAGACGGATACAAGTAAGTTAATATCCTATTTTTACAATACCCTCTTAACTGCACATATCCCATCTTCAGAAATAATTAGGTGAGGAAGGAATTGGTTTAACAATTTCAAAGGATAGTTGGGAGGAAAGCCTTTTATATATACATTACTGTGCTCTTAATGTTAGGCACTCCTGATACAATTTAAAATACTGCACAGACTCTATTACTCAAAGTATAAATTGAACAAGATCTTCCCAAATGTCTCTCCTATTTGTGATAAATGTCTCCTCCAAGAAGCGACTATAACCCATTATTTTGCTTCCTGCACAAAGTTACAAAACTTCTGGAGGGGAATTTTTGATATCTTTTCCAAAATACTTAAAACTAAATTGGACCCCGATATAAAACTGATCACATTAGGTATGTCAGAGGCCTGTTCTAAGCTAACGATATTTCAAAGACGTTTCCTTAACTATGGCCTAATAACAGCAAAAAAATTAATACTTAAGCTTTGGAAACAGACAACAGTTCCTACAGTGAAGATGTGGATCACAGATATGTCCGAGACACTACATTTGGAAAACATTAGGCTTGTCTTGGCGGAAAAACCAGATCAATTTCTTAAGACATGGACACCATTTACTGAATTCTTACAACAATAGTATGGTGCAACACAAATTTAAATTTAAATCCGATGCTAGGTTGGGTGAGGGGGGGGGGAGGGGCAAGGTATATCTCCACTTTTCTTTTTTTTAATTCCTCTATCTTTCTGCTACACTGCTTTGGTAGTTTAGGGGACTTTTCTTGTTCTCCTTTATCTTTTCACTTTTTACTTCTCTCCTTTCTTGCTTTCTCTTTCTTTCCTTATTTTCCTTTTTATAATTTAGGTTATGAGGTTAAAAATGCTGTACAATAATTGTATAATTCTAGATGCCGAATGTTTTATCATTGTACAATTGCTTCTAATAAAATAAAAATAAATAAAAATAAAAAAAACAATAGGTGCAGGAGTAGGCCATTCTGCCCCTTGAACCAGCAACGCCATTCAATGTGATCATGGCTGATCATCCACAATCAGTATCCCGTTCCTGCCTTCTCCCCATATCCCTTGACTCCGCCAGCCCTAGGAGCTCTATCTAATTCTCTTTTGAATGCATCCAGTGAATCGGCCTCCACCGCCTTCTGTGGCAGAGCATTCCACTGATTCACAACTTTCTAGGTGAAAATGTTTTTCCTCATCTCAGTTCCAAATGACCTTATTCTTAAAATGTGGCCCATGGTCCTGGACTCCCCAAACATTGCAAACATGTTTCCTGCATCTAGTGTGTCCAATCCCTTAATAATTGTATATGTTTCTATAAGATCCCCTTTCATGCTTCTAAATTCCAGTGAATACAAGCCCAGTCGCTCCATTCTTTCATCATATGACAGTCCTGCCATCCCGGGAATTAACCTCGTGAACCCACACTGCACTCCCTCAATAGCAAGAATGTCCTTCCTTAAATTAGGAGACCAAAACTGCACACAATACTGCAGGTGTGGTCTCACCAGGACCCTGTACAACTGCAGAAGGACCTCTTTGTTCCTATACTAAACTCGTTATGAAGGCCAACATGCCATTAGCTTTCTTCACTGCCAGCTGTACATGCATGCTTACTTTCAGTGACTGATGAACAAGGACACCCAGGTCTTGTTGTACTTCCCCTTTACCCCTATTCAGATAATAATCTGCCTTCCTATTCTTGCCACCAAAGTGGATAACCTCACATTTATCCACATTATACTACATCTGCCATGCATCTGCCCACTCACCCAACCTGTCCAAGTCACCCTGCATCCTCATAGCATCTTCTTCACAGTTCATACTGCCACCCAGCTTTGTGTCATCTGCAAATTTGCTAATGTTACTTTTAATTCCTTCATCTAAATCATTAATGTATATTGTAAATAGCTGCAGTCCCAGCTCCGAGCCTTGCGGCACCCTACTAGTCACTGCCTGCCATTCTGAAAGGGACCCGTTAATCCCTACTCTTTGTTTCCTGTCTGCCAACCAATTTTCTATCATGTTAATACCATACCCCCAATACCATGTGCTCAAATTTTGCCCATTAATCTGTGTAGGACCTTATCAAAGGCTTTCTGAAAATCCAGGTACACTACATCCACTGGCTCTCCCTTGTCCATTTTACTTGTTACATCCTCAAAAATTCCAGAAGATTAGTCATGCATGTTTTCCCCTTTTGTAATTCCATGCTGACTCGGACAAATCCTGTTACTGCTATCCAAATGCGTCGCTATTATACCTTTAATAATCGACTCCAGCATCTTCCCCACCACTGATGTCAGCAGGGCTGCCAACTCTCACGCATTGAGCGTGACACTCACGCATTTCAGCCAATTCTCACGCCCTCACGCTGAAGACAGAATTCTCACGCTGACAGGCTGTCTTCAGTCCCTGCACAGTTTGTCTCTTTGCGCCACATGACAGCGATCTGCACGGATTGGGAAAGCGCGTCGGTCCCGGGCAGCGGGTGTCAGCACTTTTGTGTTCCGTCTGTGAGCGCTGCGCTTCTGGCTGCCGCGGCAACCTCGCTCCCTCCCTCCCTCGCTTCCTCCATCCCTCCTGCCCTTCAACTCACACGGCAGCACCAGCGCCGCCAATCCACGCTACACCGTGCCCGCCCCATTGGGCGGCCGGGGAAAGAGAGGGAGGGGAGAAAGAGAGAGCGAGAAAGAAAAAAAGGGAGGGATGGAGGCAAAGAGAGACAGGGGGAGGGAATGTAGTAAGGGATTGAAGGAAGGGAAGGAGAAAGGGGAGAAAGAGGAAGCGTGAGGAAAAAGAGGGAGGGGGAGGAAAGGGAGGTATGGGGGGGAGGAAAGAGGGAGGAGGGAGGAAGGGAAGGAAAGAGGGAGAGAGGGGGAGGATGGAGGGGGAGAAGGAAAGGTGTGTGTGTGTATACACAAAAATGCTGGAGAAACTCAGCGGGTGCAACAGCATCTATAAGTGACGTTTCGGGCCGAAACCCTTCTTCAGTCTGAAGAAGGGTTTCGGCCCGAAACGTCACCTATTTCTTTCGCTCCATAGATGCTGCTGCACCCGCTGAGTTTCTCCAGCATTTTTGTGTACCTTCGATCTTCCAGCATATGCAGTTCCTTCTTTAACACAAGGTGTGTGTGTGTGTCTGTTTCCCTGTGTGTGTCTCCCTGTGTGTGTGTGTGTGTGTGTGTGTGTCTCCCTGTGTTTGTCTCCCTGTGTGTGTGTACGTGTCTCCCTGTGTGTGTGTGTGTGTCTCCCCATGTGTGTCTGTGTTTCCCTGTGTGTGTGTGTGTGTGTGTGTGTGTGTGTGTGTGTGTCTCCCCGTGTGTGTCTGTGTTTCCCTGTGTGTGTGTGTGTGTGTGTGTCCCTGTGCGTGTGTCTGTGCCTCCCTGTGTGTGTGTCTGTGCCTCCCTGTGTGTGTGTGTGTATCCCTGTGTGTGTGTCTCCCTGTGTGTGTGTCTGTCTCCCTGTGTGTGTGTATGTGTCTGTCTCCCTGTGTGTGTGTGTGTGTGTGTGTGTGTGTGTGTATCCCTGTGTGTGTCTGTCTCCCTGTGTGTGTGTGTGTGTGTGTGTGTGTGTGTGTGTGTGTCTGTCTCCCTGTGTGTGTGTGCCCCTGTGTGTGTGTCTGTGTCTCCCTATGTGTGTGTGTGTGTGTCTCCCCGTGTGTGTGTCTGTCTGTCTCCCTGTGTGTGTGTGTGTCTGTCTGTCTCCCTGTGTGTGTCTGTCTCCCTGTGTGTGTCTGTCTCCCTGTGTGTGTGTGTGTGTGTCTGTCTCCCTGTGTGTGTCTGTCTCCCTGTGTGTGTGTCTGTCTCCCTGTGTGTGTGTGTCTGTCTCCCTGTGTGTGTGTGTCTGTCTCCCTGTGTGTGTGTGTGTCTGTCTCCCTGTGTGTGTGTGTCTGTCTCCCTGTGTGTGTGTGTGTGTGTGTCTGTCTCCCTGTGTGTGTGTGTGTCTGTCTCCCTGTGTGTGTGTGTGTCTGTCTCCCTGTGTGTGTGTGTGTGTGTGTCTGTCTCCCTGTGTGTGTGTGTGTCTGTCTCCCTGTGTGTGTGTGTCTGTCTCCCTGTGTGTGTGTGTGTGTGTGTGTCTGTCTCCCTGTGTGTGTGTCTGTCTCCCTGTGTGTGTGTGTCTGTCTCCCTGTGTGTGTGTCTGTCTCCCTGTGTGTGTGTGTGTGTGTCTGTCTCCCTGTGTGTGTGTCTGTCTCCCTGTGTGTGTGTGTGTGTGTGTCTGTCTCCCTGTGTGTGTGTGTGTGTCTGTCTCTCTGTGTGTGTGTCTCCCTTTGTGTATGTGTCCCCCTGTGCGTCTGTTGTCACATCCTGGCCTTAGACAGGGCTGCCAACTCTCACGCTTTGAGCGTGAGAGTCACGCATTTCAGCCAATTCTCACGCTGATGACAGAATTCTCACGCTGTCTTCAGTCCCTGCACAGTTTGTCTTTTTGCGCCATATCACAACGATCTGTGCAGTCTGGGGAAGCGCGTCAGTTGGCGGCTGTGAGTGACGTCGCATCTCTTCTCTTCTCTTCTTTCTTGGTTGGATGTGCAGCCGCCGACAGCATGAAGCAGCCGGAGATAAAACTAACCAGGTGAATCGGTTGTAAAACATGGGGAGGACCACAATGAGGCCAAACATCTAGGACAGGGTTCGGCAACCTACGGCACACGGGCTGAATCCGGCCCGTAACCGGAAAAACCACGTTTTTTTTCAATTTGTTTTCGCAGGGTCGGGGCAGGCGAGCCGACCTGAGAACTGTAGCCAGTCCCTGGGACGCGAGCTGATCTGGGAACGACAGCCAGTCCCTGGGCACGCAGAATGCCAACTTGTTCATTATGGACAAATTAGGCCAGCCACGTACATGTTGTATAACTCTGACTCTATTCTACCTAATAATGATAAGGGAAGTGTTTTCCAAAATTTAATCAACGTATTAAGTTTATTTAATAAAGGCATGAAATTAGCATTGAATAATGCTTTATATTTTCTAGTAATCTGAATACCCAAATATTTAAATTTTTCTGTTGCGATTTTAAAGGGGAACTTCAGTAAGTGTGTAGGTTCTTGAGGTTTTAATGTCATGATTTCACTTTTATTCCAGTTTATTCTATATCCAGAAAAAGACCCAAATTCCTCTATTAAGTTTAATAAATTTGGTATGCTCGTTTGTGACTTTGTAATATATAAAAGTTAATCGTCTGCATATAATGAGATTTTATTCTTTGAGTCCCTGGTATTATAGCCCTGAATATTCGGATGAATTCTTATACTTTCAGCCAGGGGTTCTATCATAAGGGCAAATAGCAGGGGTGATAGTGCACATCCCTGCCTATTACCCCTTGATAGTTGAAATTTTTGAGATAACATGTTATTAGTTAAAATTCTTGCCATCGGTTTATCATATAATAATTTTACCCATGTTATAAAATTCTCTCCCATATTAAATTTTTGTAGTACTTTATATAAGTATTGCCACTCTACCTGATCAAATGCTTTCTCTGCATCCAAAGAAATAATTGATATATCTTTTTCCTCTACTTTATGCGAGTACATTATATTAAACAGGCGTCTCAGATTATTAAATGAGTATCTTTTAGGTATAAACCCCGTTTGATCAGGGTTTATCAATTTACTAATATATTTGCTTAATCTTCTTGCTAAAATCTTTGCTAAAATTTTCTGATCTGTATTTAAAAGTGATATAGCTCTGTACGAGCCCGGATCTTCTAAATCTTTATCTTTTTTTGGAATAAGCGTAATAGTTGATTCTGTTAGTGTTTCAGGTAGTTTGTTTTCTTTAAAAGCATGGGAGTATAAATTAAATAAATAAGGGGTTGTTATCTCCTGAAATTTTTTATAAAATTCATTATTAAAACCATCTGGTCCCGGTGTCTTACCATTTTTCAGCGATTTTATTGTTTCACCTATTTCTTTGATTGTAATTTGAGCTCCTAATTCCTCTTGTTCCAAAAGGTCCAGTATTGGAAGATTACAATTATTTAGAAAAAAATTTATTTTACTATCTTCTATTTTGATTGATTGATTGATTGATTGATTATTCCTTTAATAATCCTTTTCAGGAAATTACAGTGCCACGACAGCTTCAAGACAAACATAACACCACGCTTTCATACATAACAAGTTAAAATACGTTAAAATACAGGTTAAAATACAATTAATTAAAAAAAAGTGCAGTTATTTATGCTCATTGTAAAGTCTTATAGCAGCTGGTAAACAGGACTTCCTGTATCTCTCCGTTTTGCACATTGGTGCAATCAGCCTCTGGCTGAAGATGCTGCTCTTGATCACCTTCAGGGCATGGAGTGGGTGAGTGGGGTTTGTCATTATGGAACCTAGTTTATTTAGAGTTCTGGTCTCTGCCACCTGCTGGACCGTTCGTTGCTCAGCCCCGACCACTGAGCCGGCCTTCCTGATTAGTTTGTCCAATCTGTTTTTATCCGCTATACGGGCGCCATCTCCCCAACAGGCCACAGCAAAGAACAGAGCACTGGCCACCACTGAATGGTAGACACTGCACAGTAGGGGTTGGCAGATATTAAAAGACCTCAGCCTCCTTAAAAAATACAGTCGGCTTTGTCCCCTCCTGTACACCGCCTCCATATGACACTTCCAGTTCAGCTCACTGTCAAGCTGCACCCCAAGGTACCTGTGATTAGCAACCACCTCCACCTCAGTGCCCTTAATGGTGATCGGCGTTGCTTGAGTCCTCCTCCTCCCCCTCCTAAAGTCCACCACTATCTCCTTTGTTTTTTTGGTGTTGAGATGGAGATTATTGTGTGCGCTCCACTCCACAAAGTTACTTATAATGTCTCTGTATTCCTCCTCATTGCCCCCTTTAATGAGGCCGACAACAGCTGTATCATCCGAAAACTTCTGCAAAAAGCAGCTGTTGGTGTTCCATTGGAGATCCGCTGTGTAGATGGTAAACAGGAACGGAGCCAGCACAGTTCCTTGTGGAGCCCCTGTGCTGCTCAAGATGGTGCCCGAGACACTGTTCTGTAGGCGCACGTACTGTGGTCTGAGGGAAAGGTAATCCAAACACCACAGTACCAGTGATGGATCCACTTTCATCTTCTCCATCTTTTAATTTTAGATGTATATAAGTTTTGGTAAAATTGGGCAAATCTATTATTAAAATCTTTAGGTAGTATTAGTAATTCACCTTTCTCTGATTTAATTTTGGTTATAGTATTTTCCTTTTCTTGTTTTTTCAATTGGTGAGCTAAAAGCTTATGTGGATTGTCACCAAACTCAAAATGTTCCTGTTTTGTAATTTGGAATAGTCTTATTACTCTTGCCGATAAAATTCGATTAAGTTTAAATTTCAGTAATATTATCTTATTGTGTTTATCTGTCGTGGAATCTTTGGCATTATCCAACTCTAACTGTCTGATTTCTTGTTCTAACAACAATTGTTCTGTCTTATTCTTTTTATTTTGAAAACTTTGATATGAAATTATAATTCCTCTCATAAATGCCTTAAAAGTTTCCCATAATAAAGAAGGCAAAGTACCTGGTATATCATTTGTATCGAAAAAAAGTTCCATTTGTTGTTTTAAATATTGATAGCCTTGCACGTCATTTAAAATATGTGTATTAAACCTCCCAAAATTTTTTTTACCCGGCATTCCCTCAAATTTTACTGAAAATGTCAACGGGGAGTGATCTGAGATACTACTAATGTGGTATGTTGGGTTGTTTGTATATGGCATTAATTTCATATCCACTAAAAAATAATAAATTCTTGAATAAGTTTTATGCACCGAAGAGTAAAACGAGTATTCCCTTCCAACTGGATTAGCAGATCTCCATACATCTATTATATTAGTATTTTTTATATATGTATTTAGAAGTTCGCTAGTTTTAGATTTTAAATTACTCTTCTTTTGTTTTGCTGATTTATCTAGATATGAATCTAAAACACAGTTAAAGTCCCCCCCTATTATCACATTTTGGTAATTAAACTCTGATATTATGTCAATAATTTTATCAAAAAAGTGGGGGTTATCAAAATTCGGAGCATAAATATTTATCAAAGTTAGTGGGGTTGCATAAATTTCACCCGAAACTATAATATATCTTCCCTCTTTATCTGATATGGTATTCTTTAATTTAAAAGGAATACCTTTCCTAATAAGAATAGCTGTACCCCTAGATTTAGAAGTAAATGAGGAGTAGTATGTTTGGCCTATCCAATTCGCCTTTAATCTTATTTGTGTTTGTTGTTTCATGTGTGTCTCCTGCAAAAACATTATGTTGCTTTTCAACGATTTTAGTTGGGCAAAAATTTTACCCCTCTTAATTGGTTCGTTGGCACCCCTTATATTCCAACTACAAAATGTAATTCCTCCATTCTTTATTTGTCTATTGTCTTGCATTGTAAATCAAGGTAATATTCCTGAATCATATGGTGCAAACAAATACCTCAGAATTTTAGGACTTGGGTGGTCATCCCGGTTTATTAGATTTATATTGCATCTCCTTCTTGTAAAGTGCCTTAGAAAAAGAAAAAAAGAATGTGATACACAATTACTTCCAAAAAAATTAAACAGATAAAAATCTTGATTGTGCTTTAAAAAAAAAGGTGCTATTACGGTATCTAAGGGAAGCTACCTTAAGGACGAATAGCCATCAACGATGGCAAAAAATGTATAGACCTCCGTGATGTTGTTATACATTGAGCTCCTCCCCCTTGGTGAATCCTCATAAAAAGTTACATACCGTTTCATATTGTGTTTTTTCTTATATGAGTTTATCAAATCAGCGCTAGTGACAGCCGAGAGAAAAAAGAGACATAAGGAATAAAAAAACAAAACAAATATAGAACAAACATATACACGATTATATAAGTATATATGTCCCTCTAATTTATCCAATCTTAATCTAATCTAAACTTTCTCATATATATCCACCCAGGATTCTTACATAATATCCCATTCTATAACTACCATACATCATACAAGCTGGTACCAAAGGGTTAACTACCGTACAAGCAGGTGCCAAGGGGTTAAATTTTGAGCTTTTCATCCAAGGTTGAATATAACCAAGCTCTCTGAATAACACATTCCAACGAGATAAGCTTTATAATTGTCTGGGTAGCTCGGCCATTTTAATCAGTTCAAAACTCTGTAAAAAGTTCAAATTTCTTCCTTGTCGGCAGCTTGCCCCGATGTTTTCTTAACGATATCCTCTGCATACTTTAAAGCTTTTCCGGGATCTGCAAATGAGCGTTCAACGCCGTTATAAGATATCTTTATTTTTCCGGGAAAGTAAATTCCATATCTTACTCCCGGGACTTCCCTCAAAGTGTGTCTTGCCGGTGTAAACAATCTCATTTTCTGGACTACCTCAGGAGAGTAATCGCGAAATATTCGCACATTATCCCCACGGTATGTCAGCTTCTTCCCATAAGTGATCTTTTTCAATATAAATTCCACTGAAGAGATGTCACGGAATTTCACAATTATCTGTCTTGAATAATTTGTTCCTCTTCCAACTCGTTTAGCGACGTCTGTTCTTGGTTCTTCCGACAATTCCAAGACATCTTTGAGTAAGTCAGTAACGAAAGTACATGTTTGAGATTCATGTCCCTCTCGTCCTTCCTTTACTCCGAGAATCCTCAGGTTATATCTCCTGAGTAGAATAGGTAGAATAAATGCAATAAAAATGATCTTCCTACCACAATTACTATACCTATTTCAATCTATACCAGTATATATACCAAAATATTTTTTTTTTAAATTAGACTCTGATATTATTAATTATATTTGGGACTATAGATCACATAGAATCACAAAAAAACACTTATGTAAACCAAAAGAGGTCGGGGGACTTTCACTTCTGAATTTTATGTATTATTACTGGGCAGTGCATATTAAGAATATGATTTGATAGTTCTACCCAACAGACAGAATGGATAAAAATGGAGAAGGAGGATTGCCATCCTTGTAATATAGGAACGATCCTCTTCTCCCCAAAAAAACTGAATAACACAATATATAAGAACCCAATTATATATGGTACAATAAGAATTTGGAAACAAATAAAATTATCTTTAAAATTAAGAAATCTATCACTGTTAATGCCAATAGCGAATAACCCTTTGTTTAAACCATCTCTTATTGATAAGACATATAACCAATGGGAAAGTCTCGGAATTAGAAGGATCGGGGATATGTATGAAATGGGAAACTTACTATCATTCCAACAACTACAATTAAAATTTAAATTGAAAAACAACCAATATTTTAAATATCTTCAGATTTGCGATTTTGTGAAAAAATATATACAAGGATATCAAAAAGTAACTCCTGACTTATTGGAAGAAGCAATGAATATTGAAGATGACTCACAAAAATTAATATCATATTTATATAATAGTATTCTAAATATAGACCTACCATCGACAGAGGTACTTAGAGAAGAGTGGGAACGGGAACTAATGATAAAAATTACGAAGGTTAAAAGGGAAAAATACCTGATATATATTCACAAATGTTCAATTAATGTAAGACATAATCTAATTCAATTTAAAATTGTACATAGATTATATTATTCAAAAACAAGATTGAACAAATTTTATCCAAATATATCCGCCACTTGTGATAAATGTCTAGCCCAAAAGGCAACTATAACACACTCCTTAGTTTCCTGCATAAAACTTTAGAGATTTTGGAATGATATTTTTGAAATATTTACAAAATTATTCAAGACAAGAATGGAACCTAATACTGAAATGATTATATTTGGCGTAATGGAAGATGGGAATAAATTGAACACATCTCAAAATCTATTCCTTAACTATGGTTTAATAATAGCAAAAAAATTAATTCTTAAATTTTGGAAGGGTACATCAATACCAACGCTTAAAATGTGGATTGCAAGTATGTTGGACACCGCTCATCTTGAGGAAATGCGATTCCTCCTAATGGATAAATCAGACCAATTCATAACGAGTTGGTCTCCATTCGTCGTTTTTTTGGAATCATATGGTGCAACACAATTGTAAAAAATAACTGTTTCAGGACTGGACGAGGGTTGGTCAAGACTATAAATAATGATCTCCTTTTCTTTTTTTTATTTTCTTTTCTTTTCTCTATTCTCTCTCTCAACTTTCTTCATTTACTGGTTTTCTTTTTTCACACACTATATATTTCACATCTTTCTATCCTTTACTATCTAACTTCTTTTTCTTATTCTAATCTTTTTTCAGTGTAACAAAAAAAAAAAAAAAAAGTTGTACATAAAATGTATTATGAAAATATATATTAGGCACTTTGGTGCCATATGACTGTACTTACTTCTAATAAAATAAAATATAAAAAAAAAACAAAAAAAAAAAAACTCTGACTCTATGAAGATCTGAATGGGCTTAGAATTACCATTTCAGCAAAATTGCCCCCACTATCCCCATTTTGATTCTTGATATTAATATCCCTTTGCTCTGTTAACAGCGTTAAAGTACTTGTGAGGTCGAGTCAGGAAAGGGAACATGTTATTTCTTTTTAGTTTGCTTTAATTTGTTAGTTGATTGGTTGTTGAGTGCCATCATTTCTGAAATGGTCTTAAAGTAACTTAACTGTTATAAAGCAGTAATAAGTGATTTTTGTCCAAACAATTGGAACTTGCATAAAATGTTTGCATTATTAGCAGGACTGCCAACTCTCACGCATTGAGCGTGAGACTCACGCATTTCACAAAATTCTCATGCTCTCACGCTGATCACAAAATTTCTCACGCTCAAATATCTGCGGGTGCTGAAAGTTCAAAATAAAGCAAAAATTGTTTTAGAGGCGAGTAAAAACCATGAGGGGAATATCAGGTGAATGCATAGTCTTTTTCCCAGGATATGTGATTCAAGCACTAGAGGGGATTGGTTTAAAGCAGGGCTATCAAATTACCAGCACCAACCCCCCTCCCCCTTCCTCCCTGAGGCACAGCACACACCTCCCACCCTCACCTCCGGCGGCTCTATGTCCGTCGACCGCTCTGTCCACACCCCATGGAGTTTTAACCCCGGCCCGGAGCCAGGAGCGGACCGGGTGAGTGCTGCCTCCGGAGCCTACTATGGGAGGGGGAACACCCCCTCCCACACCCTCCCTCGCAATTTCTCACTCTCAACTCTCACCCAATGTTGGCAGCCCTGTGTCAGGCTAACTGGTCTATAATTCCCTGCTCTCTCTCTCCCTCCTTTCTTGAATAGTGAGATAACATTAGCTACCTTCCAACCCACAGGAACTAATCCAGAATCTATAGAACATTGGAAAAGGATCACCAATGCGTCCACGATTTCTAGAGCGACTTCCTTGAGTACCCTGGGATGCAGACCATCAGGCCCTGGGGATATATCGGCCTTCAGTCCCGTCAGTCTACCCAACACCATTTCCTGACTAATGTGAATTTCCTTCAGTTCCTCCATCTCTGTCCCCTAGTACATCTGTGAGATTGTTTGTGTCTTCCTTAGTGAAGACAGAACCAAAGTACCTGTTCAACTCGTCAGCCATTTCCTTGTTCCCCATAATAAATTCACATGTTTCTGGCATCAAGGGACCCACATTTGTCTTAACTATTTTTTCCTCTTCACATACCTAAAGAAGCTTTTACTATCCTCCTTTATATTCTTGGCTAGTTTACCTTTGTACCTCATCTTTTCTCCCCGTATTGCCTTTTTAGTTACCTTCTGTATTAAGGCAGACCATCAACTGCTGCAAGATGATTATTACCTCAATTGATAAGCACTAAGGTCCTCCAAGTAAGGAGATGCCCACAACAAAATGTTTCTGACTACCGCACTCCAACCATCTGCTCAGTTGCATTGAAACTTCAAACGCAGAGACTCTATAAAGGAAAAACATGTTTAGGGTCCTTCCACCATTAGACATTATTGCTGATGAAATGTTTGGGTCTGAAAAATAATGCATGTAAATACGTTAATTGAACAAAGTGACATGCTAAGTACAGAGAAAGAATTAAAGACTATTGTTCTATATTGTAAAATTTTAACTTTCATAAATAGAGTATATTTCTGAAGAAAAATTAATTGCATAAAAGTCCATGGAAGCGGTTAGTGACTATGCTGTTGAATACACTTCAGTTTAGTGTGTATGCACATTCCTCCTGTAAGCTCTTCTTCCAGTGGTATATTGATCCATTTAGTTTTTTTTAGAGATACAGTGTGGAAACAGGCTCTTCGGCCCACTGAGTCCGTGTCGATCAATGACAATAATCAAGGATCAACTAGTTCTATCTTACACAGTAGGGATAATTTACGGAAGCCAATTAAGATTCAGATTCAGATTCAGATTCAATTTTAATTGTCATTGTCAGTGTACAGTACAGAGACAACGAAATGCATTTAGCATCTCCCTGGAAGAGCGACATAGCAAATGATTTGAATAAATAATAATAAGTGATAATAAGTGTCCGGGGGGTGGGGGGGTGATTGGCAGTCACCGAGGTACGTTGTTGAGTAGAGTGACAGCCGCCGGGAAGAAGCTGTTCCTGGACCTGCTGGTTCGGCAACGGAGAGACCTGTAGCGCCTCCCGGATGGTAGGAGGGTAAACAGTCCATGGTTGGGGTGAGAGCAGTCCTTGGCGATGCTGAGCGCCCTCCGCAGACAACGCTTGCTTTGGACAGACTCAATGGAGGGGAGCGAGGAACCGGTGATGCGTTGGGCAATTTTCACCACCATCTGCAATGCCTTCCGGTCGGAGACAGAGCAGTTGCCATACCATACTGTGATGCAGTTGGTAAGGATGCTCTCGATGGTGCAGCGGTAGAAGTTCACCAGGATCTGAGGAGACAGATGGACCTTCTTCAGTCTCCTCAGGAAGAAGAGACGCTGGTGAGCCTTCTTGATCAGAGTTGAGGTATTGTGGGTCCAAGAGAGGTCATCGGAGATGTTGACTCCCAGGAACCTGAAGCTAGAAACACGTTCCACCTCCGTCCCGTTAATGTGGATGGGGGTGTGCATGCCGCCCCTGGACTTCCTGAAGTCTACAATGAGCTCCTTGGTCTTCTTGGAGTTAAGGGCCAGGTTGTTGTCAGCGCACCATGCTGCTAAATGCTGGACCTCCTCCCTGTAGGCCGACTCATCGTTGTTGCTGATGAGGCCAATCACCGTTGTATCATCTGCATACTTGATGATGGTGTTAGTACCATGTACAGGTGTGCAGTCATAGGTGAAGAGGGAGTAGAGGAGGGGGCTCAGCACACAGCCCTGTGGAACGCCGGTGTTCAGGGTGAGGGTTGAAGAGGTGTGCTTGTCTAACCTAACAGACTGGGGTCTGTTGGTTAGAAAGTCCAGAATCCAGTTGCAGAGGGAGGGGTCGATGCCCAGGTTACCGAGTTTGGTGATCAGTTTTGATGGTATAATGGTGTTGAATGCTGAGCTGTAATCGATGAACAGCATTCTTACGTAAGTGTCTCTGTTGTCGAGGTGGGAGAGGGCGGAGTGAAGTACCGTTGAGATGGCATCCTCCGTACTCCTGTTCTTGCGGTAGGCAAACTGATAGGGATCCAGTGTGGGGGGTAGGCAGCTTTTGAGGTGTGCCAGGACCAGCCTCTCGAAGCACTTGGTGATGATGGGGGTAAGTTCAACTGGGCGGAAGTCGTTGAGGCTTGCCGCAGTGGAGTGTTTTGGCACTGGCACGATGGAGGTGGTTTTAAGGCACGTGGGGACAACTGCTTGGGCAAGTGACAGGTTGAAGATGTCAGTCCAGACGTCTGTCAGCTGCGCAGCACAGGCCCTGAGCACGCGCCCGGGGATGCCGTCAGGGCCAGCAGCCTTACGTGCATTAATCCTACTCAGTGCCACGAATACGTCGTAGGGGGTGAGTGAGAGGGGTTGGTGATCGGCAGGTAGCACAGCCATGATGGCTGTCTCTAGATTGTCCCTGTCGAAGCGGCCATAGAAGTGGTTAAGCTCCTCAAGGAAGGAGGCGTCGCTGGATGTGGGGGTGGTGTTGGAGGGTCTGTAGTCCGTGATGGCCTGGATAGAAACATAGAAACATAGAAATTAGGTGCAGGAGTAGGCCATTCGGCCCTTCGAGCCTGCACCGCCATTCAATATGATCATGGCTGATCATCCAACTCAGTATCCCGCACCTGCCTTCTCTCCATACCCTCTGATCCCCTTAGCCACAAGGGCCACATCTAACTCCCTCTTAAATATAGCCAATGAACTGGCCTCGACTACCCTCTGTGGCAGGGAGTTCCAGAGATTCACCACTCTCTGTGTGAAAAAAGTTCTTCTCATCTCGGTTTTAAAGGATTTCCCCCTTATCCTTAAGCTGTGACCCCTTGTCCTGGACTTCCCCAACATCGGGAGCAATCTTCCTGCATCTAGCCTGTCCAACCCCTTAAGAATTTTGTAAGTTTCTATAAGATCCCCTCTCAATCTCCTAAATTCTAGAGAGTATAAACCAAGTCTATCCAGTCTTTCTTCATAAGACAGTCCTGACATCCCAGGAATCAGTCTGGTGAACCTTCTCTGCACTCCCTCTATGGCAATAATGTCCTTCCTCAGATTTGGAGACCAAAACTGTACGCAATACTCCAGGTGTGGTCTCACCAAGACCCTGTACAACTGCAGTAGAACCTCCCTGCTCCTATACTCAAATCCTTTTGCTATGAAAGCTAACATACCATTCGCTTTCTTCACTGCCTGCTGCACCTGCATGCCCACTTTCAATGACTGGTGTACCATGACACCCAGGTCTCGCTGCATCTCCCCTTTTCCTAGTCGGCCACCATTTAGATAATAGTCTGCTTTCCTGTTTTTGCCACCAAAATGGATAACCTCACATTTATCCACATTATACTGCATCTGCCAAACATTTGCCCACTCACCCAGCCTATCCAAGTCACCTTGCAGTCTCCTAGCATCCTCCTCACAGCTAACACTGCCCCCCAGCTTAGTGTCATCCGCAAACTTGGAGATATTGCCTTCAATTCCCTCATCCAGATCATTAATATATATTGTAAATAGCTGGGGTCCCAGCACTGAGCCTTGTGGTACCCCACATGTCACTGCCTGCCATTGTGAAAAGGACCCGTTTACTCCTACTCTTTGCTTCCTGTTTGCCAGCCAGTTCTCTATCCACATCAATACTGAACCCCCAATGCCGTGTGCTTTAAGTTTGTAAACTAATCTCTTATGTGGGACCTTGTCGAAAGCCTTCTGGAAGTCCTGATACATCACATCCACTGGTTCTCCCCTATCCACGCTACTAGTTACATCCTCGAAAAATTCTATAAGATTCGTCAGACATGATTTACCTTTTGTAAATCCATGCTGACTTTGTCCAATGATTTCACCACTTTCCAAATGTTCTGCTATCCCATCTTTAATAACTGACTCTAGCAGTTTCCCCACTACCGATGTTAGACTAACTGGTCTGTAATTCCCCGTTTTCTCTCTCCCTCCCTTCTTAAAAAGTGGGGTTACGTTTGCTACCCGCCAATCCTCAGGAACTACTCCAGAATCTAAAGAGTTTTGAAAGATTATTACTAATGCATCCACTATTTCTGGAGCTACTTCCTTAAGTACTCTGGGATGCAGCCTATCTGGCCCTGGGGATTTATCGGCCTTTAATCCATTTAATTTACCCAACACCACTTCCCGGCTAACCTGGATTTCACTCAATTCTTCCAACTCCTTTGACCCGCGGTCCCCTGCTATTTCCGGCAGATTATTTATGTCTTCCTTAGTGAAGACGGAACCAAAGTAGTTATTCAATTGGTCCGCCATATCCTTGTTCCCCATGATCAACTCACCCGTTTCTGACTGCAAGGGACCTACATTTGTTTTAACTAATCTCTTTCTTTTCACATATCTATAAAAACTTTTGCAGTCAGTTTTTATGTTCCCTGCCAGTTTTCTTTCATAATCTATTTTTCCTTTCCTAATTAAGCCCTTTGTCCTCCTCTGCTGGTCTCTGAATTTCTCCCAGTCCTCCGGTATGCTGCTTTTTCTGGCTAATTTGTACACATCATCCTTCGCTTTGATACTATCCCTGATTTCCCTTGTTATCCACGGATGCACTACCTTCCCTGATTTATTCTTTTGCCAAACTGGTATGAACAATTTTTGTAGTTCATCCATGCAGCCTTTAAATGTCTTCCATTGCATATCCACCGTCAACCCTTTTAGAATTAATTGCCAGTCAATCTTGGCCAATTCACGTCTCATACCCTCAAAGTTACCTTTCTTTAAGTTCAGAACCATTGTTTCTGAATTAACAATGTCACTCTCCATCCTAATGAAGAACTCAACCATATTATGGTCACTCTTGCCCAAGGGGGCACGTACAACAAGACTGCTAACTAACCCTTCCTCATTACTCAATACCCAGTCTAAAATAGCCTGCTCTCTCGTTGGTTCCTCTACATGTTGATTTAGATAACTATCCCGCATACATTACAAAATATGCTCTTCCTCAGCACCCCTGCCAATTTGATTCACCCAATCTATATGTAGATTGAAGTCACCCATTATAACGGTTTTGCCTTTGTCGCACGCATTTCTAATTTCCTGTTTGATACCATCTCCAAGGGTGGAGGGTCTGTAGTCCGTGATGGCCTGGATGCCTTGCCACATGCGTCGGGGGTCGGAGTTGTTGTTGAAGTGCTCCTCAATCCTGAGCTTATGGCAGTGCTTGGCCTTCTTGATGCCCCTCTTCAGGTTAGCCCTGGCTGAACTGTAGGCTCGAGCATCGCCTGACCTGAAAGCGGTGTCCCGTGCTTTCAGCAGTAGCCTGACCTCGCTGTTCATCCATGGCTTCTGATTCGGGAATATGGTCACCTGTTTGAGGGAGGTGACACTGTTGATGGTGGAGTTTATAAAGTCCAGAACAGAGGATGTGTAGGAATCAATGTCCGTGTGAGAGTCAAGGGTGGCCTGGGCTGCAAACGCCTTCCAGTCAGTGTTTCCAAAACACTGCTGAAGTGTGAAGTCCGCTTCCTCTGACCAGACTTTAACTGTCCTCACAGTTGGTTTAACCCGTCTGATGAGTGGGGAGTACTTAGGGAGCAGGAACAATGAGACGTGATCAGACTGACCAAGGTGGGGGAGGGGGATGGCTTTGTAAGCTTCAGCCATGTTGGTGTAGACTTTGTCCAGTGTCTTGTCTACTCTAGTGGGGAAGGAGACATGTTGGTGGAATTTGGGGAGTACAGTCTTCAGGTTAGAGTGATTGAAGTCGGAGTTAACCTACAAACTGCATGTCTGCAGTGTGGGCAGAAACCGGAGCATGATGAGAAAACCCACGCAGTCACAGAGAGAACGTACAAACTCCATACAGACAGCATGTGTAATCAGGATTGAACCAACTGTGCTGTAAGGCAGCAACTCTGCCACTGTGCTGCCCATTATTCTCTGAAAAAAAGAACATAATCCAAAAATATATTTGGAAAAAAAATGTTACTCCGACTTTCTCAGCAGAAAATGTAAAACATTCTTGGATTCAGCTGGATTCAAATTCTTGGATTCTACTAAATTTAATTCTATGTGTTCAATTGTTGCGGAAAAACAATATATTCCTTATATTCTGGAAGCCAATATTGCTAATCAATTTTATTCTGTTATCTCTAATGCAGACAGGAGGCTGGAATATCACAGGTCCTTGGGATAAAGACAACTTCATTGAAGTACTGAAAATAGTTTCGGGAACATACAGGACAAGTCCTTTTTTCACAATCGACATTGGTACAGACTCCAAAAGTTCGAATAGCAATGTCATCGAGGTATCTAGGTTTTTTGTGTTTTAAGCTATTCAAAACTATAATGCATTAAACAATTGTGAATATTTACATTTATTTATAAATGTGTATTGTGCAGTTTGTCACCAACTAAACTGGGAAAAACACCTTCTTGGAATAAATGACATGTTTCAGGTAATGGAGATGTTATTAAATGCACTGGGTTATAAAGTGAAAACAATAACATTGAGTTGGTAAAAAAGTAAGTTTTCTCTAAATTTAGTTAATATTTCTTAGACATATTAGAGCTCCATCAAAATATTTTTTTTACTATTGAAGTTAATACTTATTGTCTTTTTTATTTTGTCTTTCAGATCGATCAGCCAAGCTTACTATTACCATCTCGTGATTATTATCTAAATAAAACAGCAAATGAAAAGGTGATGCTTCATAGTAAATTTAATGCATGAAATTATTTTTATTTTCTTCCTTCCATAAGAGTGCTTTAAGTGTAGGTATCAAGGAAGAAAATGCATGCAGCTATTTAAATTCACGTTGGTTTGTAAATTAGGTAGACCTAATTTATAATCTAGCTCTCTCTCAAGAGAAGGAAGGCAGGAAAGGGGTACTGATTGGGGATGATCAGCCATGATCACATTGAATGGGTCGAAGGGCCGAATGGCCTACTCCTCCACCTATTGTCTATTGTCTATTTTTTGTATGTGTTTCTGATTACATTAATAACTTTATCTTGTACACCTAATTGACACCTAATTTCCAACTGTGATCAACTGTTGAATGTGAATATCATTTATTTTAATGTGTGTACAGGTTTTGGGAAATGTTATTGAAGTTTATGTCTATTAACAAGACTGTCTCATTGTCAAAATTGTATTCACAAATGTATTAGATTCACCGTACGTGTGTTATGTAACATTGATCTTGGAAAATTCAGTTATATTTAATACTATCTGATAAGTCCTTGGTTTTAGATCTCATTTGTAAATGCATATTAATCGAAGAATAAAAACGAGTTACTTAATTTAAGAATAACAAACCATTTCAAAAAGGGGGCGCTGACCTGTGCGCGGCTGCCCAGCCAGCAGCTGTCCGTCTTTTCATCTTTTTTTCTTATTTTTAGTTAGTTAAAGTGTTTTTGTTTCTGGAGTTCTAGACTTTTTTATGTGGGGGGGGGGGGGGGGGGGGGGGGGGGGGGAGGGGGAAACTACCTTTCAGGGTCCCTACCTGGTCGGAGAGGCAGCTTTTCTCCGGGCTGCATTTTCGACCCGTCCTCGCGGCCTACCAGCGGGCCTGGAGCGGCGTTTCCTGTCGGGGACCGCCCAGAACCACGGCTTCGGCAGCGGCACAGCGCTGGAGCGTTATCGTGGAGCGGGCGATGCCTTGCCTGGGTCACCGCGCTGGAGCTCCGATGAGCTGAAGACCGCCGGGAACAACATCGCGGAGCTGCGGGACTGTGGAGCGGCCGGCCGCGGGCAGCGGCGCTGAACTGTACATCGGGAGCCTGGGATCTCTAGATGAGATCGCCAGTTGTGGAGCTCCAACCGGCGCGGCCTTGTCGGCTTCAGAAGCCGCGGCCTCCAGTACGGAAGCGGCCGTTCCAGGTGTCCCAAGCCGCTGTGAGGATTCTCCCGACGCCGGAGCACCATCACCCGGCGAGAACGGCCAGGAACATCGGGCCTCCGTAGAGGCAACTGTGGAGGCCTCAATAGGCCCGACTATGTGTGAACTGGGGTTGGGGACTGGACTTTGTGCTTTCCCTCATGGTGGGAGCCATTGTGGGGGGATGTTCTTTATGTTTAAACTCTTATTAATGTTATGTCTGTATTCTTTCTTTATGTGCTGCACTGGCAAGAAGCATTTCACTACACCTAGGTGTATGTGACCAATAAATAACCTTTGAACCTTTGATTTTCAGCTTTCAGTAAGTGGAATATCATGAAAGGACACCAAGGTGATAGTAATGTAGTTTAGTTTATTGTCACGTGTACAATGAAAAGATTTTGTTGCATGCTAACCCGCCAGCGGAAAGAGGCTACGTGATTACTATCGAACCATTTACGGTTTATAAATACATGATAAAGGAATAACGTTTAATGCAAGGTAAAGCCAGTAATGTCCAATCAAAGATAGTCCGAGGGTCACCAATGAGGTAGATAGTAGTTCAGGACTGCTCTCTAGTAATGCTAGGATCATTCAGTTGCCTGATAAGAGCTGGGAAGAAACTGTCCCTGAATCTGGAGGTGTGCGTTTTCACACTTCTATACCTTTAGCCCGATGGGAGAGGGGAGATGGAGTGGCCGGGGTGCGACTCATCCTTGATTATGCTGCTGGCCTTGCCGAGGCAGCATGAGATATAAATGGAGTTAATGGAAAGGAGGTGGTTTGTGTGATGGTCTGGGCTGCGTCCACAATTTGCTGCTATTTTTTGCTGTCTTGAATGGAACTGTTTCCAAACCAAGATGTGATGCATCCTGATAAAATGCTTTCTCTGGTGCAAATTATTGGGGACATGCCGAACTTCCTAAACAATCTAATGGGCCTGTCCCACTTAGGCGACTTTTTAGGCAACTGCAGGAGACTATGGTCGCCACATGTTCGCGGGTGGTTGCCGGGCAGTCGCCTTCATGGTCGTGAGGAGGTCCCGCATTCTGGGAACTAGTAGCGTCCTCATTATGGTCCCTGCGAGGTCCTAGTAGGTTGCCAGGAGGTCTAAGGTTCTCGTAGGTTGTAGCCGGTGTTGGCTCATTGGGACAAAAAACATAAGCAGTAGTTTTCAGAACAAAGGATAACCGACAGGTAATGTCTACCGAGCTTCACAGCTCATATTCTGGCACACATCTCTGGCTTTTTAAAAGTTGTCTGGCTTTCTTAAAAGTTATCTGCACTCCTTCTCCCTCCTTCTCCCCCCTTCTCCCTCCTTCTCCCCCTCTCCTTTAAAGGACTTACCATACACTAGCCATCTTATTTACAGCACCAACCTTCCTGTTCATTGCAGTGTGTGTCTGTATCACCTTGGCTTTGCACCATGTGAATTTCACTCAGACAGCGCTCCCCCCGCTTGCCCTGTCCCCCGCCTGCATAAGGGGCTGATGAAGGAAGCAGTGTGTGTGCGTGTGTGCGTGCGTGCGTGTGTGTTCCACTTTGACAGTTGCCATTCCAGTTGCCGGTTTTTCAGGCGACTGCTGGCAACTTGACAGTCGCCGGTAGTCGCCTGAAAAATCTCCGAAGTGGGACAGGCCCATTAGGAAATATAGGCATTGGTGTAGTTTCTTGGTCATTGCTTCAATATGGGTGGTCCAGGAAAAATTGTTGGTGATACTGACTCCTCGCAGTCAATATACTGGAAACTGGAATTCAATGGAAATTAGTTCTACAGAATTGTCCCCATTTGGATTGCACATTTGCAGCTAGTTGAGTCTGAAGTAGATATTAGGAGAAATTACATATCTCCGTCAGATAGGAGGTAATCTTATTGCTAATGTTGAGGCAATCGTAAATTGCCTGCTTTCAGGTTCCTTGTCAGACATTTGGGTCATTAAGAGCAGAATGAAGACACAAATAGCAGTTACGAGAAGTTCTGCCTCGATTCTGCTGTAATTGTACCTGCTACTCTGTGGGTGCTGGTGCTACAGTGCTCAATGATATTATGGGAGGTTCTAACAAAACTAAATTCAATTGCACTCAATTGGGCGTTCATTTTGTCTCTTGTCTATTGACTAGATCAGATGACAGCATAGGGTCCACATGTAGGCCTCTATCTTGATAGCTTATCCTGTTAAAAAAAACATGGACCTAATTCTTAATGATTATAACAATGAAAGCAATATTTTATTATCACAGGTCCCTCATTGCTACTACATCTACAACAAATCTACACATGTTAAGAGGGTTTTCACTGCAGTTGCAATAAAGTTATGGCAATTGAGCGTACAACACCGAGAGAATAACCAGCCTATATGTCTCCACACCACATTGTTATCTAAATAATATATCAAAATAACACTAAATAGACAATAGGTGCAGGAGTAGGCCATTCGGCCCACTCAATGTGATCATGGCTGATCATCCCCAATCAGTACCCCGTTCCTGCCTTCTCACCATATCCCCTGACTCCGCTATTTTTAAGAGCCCTATCTAGCTCTCTCCTGAAAGCATCCAGAGAACCTGCCTCCACCACCCTCTGAGGCAGAGAATTCCACAGACTCACCACTCTCTGTGAGAAAAAGTGTTTCCTCGTCTCCGTTCTAAATGGCTTACTTATTCTTAAACTGTGGCCCCTGGTTCTGGACTCCCCCAACATCGGGAACATATTTCCTCTAGCATGTCCAAGCCCTTAATAATCTTATGATGTTATTCCCTTATCATGTATCTAGATATACACTGGCTTGATTGTAATCATGTATTGTCTTTCCGCTGACTGGTTAGCATGCAACAAAAGCTTTACCCTGTATCTTGGTACGCATGACACTAAACTAAACTGAACTGATATTGACATCTAGATTGTGATTTTACGTCAGATTGTTTTTATTGTGCTTTATCTTCTAATGTGTCACTTCTCATCATTTTGCAGGTTTTAACTGCGTATCTGGACTATATGATTGAACTAAGTATGCTTCTCGGAGGGGAGTACAATTCAACATACACTCAGATACAGCAATTATTGGAATTTGAAACAATTATTGCAAATATCACAGGACCCCAGGATGAACGAAGAGATGAAGAGAAAATATATCACAGGATGACCATTGCAGATTTACAGGTGCACTGAAGGCAGTACTTTTATGTTACCTTACTACTATTAATAAGATAGATATCTAAGGGAGAACTACTTCAAATTGAAACTACAATATCTTATATTATAAAAGTAGTTCAAAAATCTTACTAAACTGCTGCAGAATAAAATTAAATTATCATTCTACTTTTGCTTTGTGAGGCTATTATTTTAATTGTAATGAACTAGGTTTTATTATCTAGTTGAACTAATTTATTATTAAATTAATACTATGGTTTGGAGGGATTTGGTCCAAGCACAGGCAGGTGGGACTAGTGTAGCTGGGACTGTGTGTAGTTGGCCGGTGTGGGCAAGTTGGGCCAAAGGACCTGTTTCCACACTGTATCACTCTATGACTGTATGCCATGAACTGTATACACGCCACCACTGCTTATGGACATGATCTTTAATTATGCCTATATTATAAAGCATAAAGTAATGCGTCCAATTGAGGCACTGCTTTACTTTTAAATGTTTTTTCAGCCTCTGGAAAGTAACAACATTGTGGCTATTCTTGGACAATGGCAGCAGATGATGTTTTATAGTCAAGTACTACTTCAATTTCAACTCGTTGTATTCGAATGGTATGTTAGCATTCATCGCAAAAGGATTTGAGTATAGGAGCAGGGAGGTTCTACTGCAGTTGTACAGGGTCTTGGGTGAGACCACACCTGGAGTATTGCGTACAGTTTCGGTCTCTTAATCTGAGGAAAGACATTCTTGCCATAGAGGGAGTACAGAGAAGGTTCACCAGACTGATTCCTGGGATGTCAGGACTATCATATGAAGAAAGACTGGATAGACTCGGCTAGTACTCGCTAGAATTTAGAAGATTGAGGGGGGATCTTATAGAAACTTACAAAATTCTTAAGGGGTTGGACAGGCTAGATGCAGGAAGATTGTTCCCGATGTTGGGGAAGTCCAGAACAAGGGGTCACAGTTTAAGGATAAGGGGGAAATCTTTTAGGACTGAGATGAGCAAAAATGTTTGCACACAAAGAGTGGTGAATCTCTGGAACTCTCTGCCACAGAAGGTAGTTGAGGCCAGTTCATTGGCTATATTTAAGAGGGAGTTAGATGTGGCCCTTGTGGCTAAAGGAATCAGGGGGTATGGAGAGAAGGCAGGTACAGGATACTGAGTTGGATGATCAGCCATGATTTTTTCAAATGAATTGTCCTTCTGAAGGTGTTTAATTGGAAGATCTCCCCTGATCTGGAATTGTTCTAAACATATAGTCATCCCGCATGGAAACAGGCCCTTTGGTCCAAATTGCCTTGCTGATAAGATATCCATCTAACTAGTTCCACCTGTCCGTGTTTGGCACATATCCCACTAATTATTTCCGATCCATGTACCTGACCAAATACCTTTTAAATGTTGTTATACTACCTGCCTCAACTACCTCCTCTGGCAGTTCGTTCCATATAACTATCACCCTCCGTGTGAAAAAGTTGCCCCTATTAAATCCTATTAAATCTTTCCTCTCTCACTTTAAACTTATGTCCCCTGGTTCTTGAGATTCATAGAGGAGGTCTGTGATTCATAGTAATACAGCAGGTGAACACTGTGCCACTCATGTGGTACAGTCATACAACACAGAAATAAGCCCCTTGACCCAACTTGCCCATGCTGACCAAGATGCCCCATCTATACTAGTCCCACCTCCTGTGTTTGACTCGTATCCCTTTAAACATTTCCTGACTAAATACCTTATAAAAGTTGCTATAGTACCTGCCTCCTCTGGCAGCTCGTTCCATATACTCGCCTTCCACCCTACTTACACAGGTCACCTCTGCTCTAGAATAAATTCCAATGCTCCAAAGATCTGAATCCCTGCCCCCTGTAGCAACTCTACAGCCTTGCATTCATTTATCCTATCTTCTTGTTCCTTCCCTCTCTAGCACATGTAGGATGTTTTGCAATAGAATTATATTATAGGGCAGCACAGTGACACAGTGGTAGAACAGGTACCTCACAGCACCAGAGACCCGGGTTTGATCCTGACCCTGGATGCTATCTGTGCAGAGTGTGTACGTCTGTGACTGTGTGTTTTCTCTGGGTGTTTAATTTAATTTAGAAGTACAGCAGGGAAACAGGCCTTTCAGCCCACCAAGTCCACACTGCCCATCACACTAGTATTATCATATACACTTTTGCATCCATTCACTAGGGGTGATATACAGTGATCAATTAACCTACGAACTTGCACGTCTTTGAGATATGGGAGGAAACACACATGGTCACAGGGAGAACGTGCAAACTCCATACAGACAGCACCTGAGGTCAAGATTGAACCTGGGTCTCTGGCAGTGTGAGGCAGCAGCTCTACCACTGCACTACTATGGTCTAGTTCCCTTCCATATTCCAAAGACATGCAGGTTTGTAGGTTCATTGGCTTCTAAAATTGTCCCATGTGTGTAGGATGCAAAAGTGGATTAACATAGATCTGGTGTACAGGTGATTGTCGGCGTGCACTCAGTGGGCCGAAGAGCCTGTTTCCACGCTGTATCTCTAAACTAAAACTAAACATATATGTAGGATTTATGTAGGATATTCTGCAGAAATGCTCTAAATCCACTCCCTTGGTATGAAATCCATGTTAACCCTAGAACAGCGTTTTTAAACCCTTGGAATAATTTTCATGTCTCAGGGAATCCCTACATAAAAATGATTATATATCTTTACTAATCTCTTTATTTCTCTTTCATAAATTTAAAGTTCATAAGGCAAACATGATATATTTTTCTGATGGTACACAAAATTGCTGGGGAAACTCAGCGGGTGCAGCAGCATCTATGGAGCGAAGGAAATAGGCGACGTTTCGGGCCGAAACCCTTCTTCAGACTGATGGGGGGTGGGAGAAAGAAGGAAAAGGGGAGGAGGGGGAGGAGCCCCAGGGCGGGCAGATGGGAGGGTGGGAGGAGACAGCTAGAGGGTTAAGGAAGGGGAGGAGACAGCAAGGGCTAGCAAAATATTTTTCTGATAACTGGTTTGAACAAAACAAACTTACGTTTCTCTCAAGTTTATTGACAATGCAAAAAAAAAAACTGAAATCAAACTGCTTGTTCAAAACTGAAACAAATAAAGGCAAACAGAACTAACCATGGAAGAGAGAGATAGAAAGAGAGAGACAGAGCGAGAGAGAGAGAGAGAGAGAGAGAGAGAGAAAACAACACACATAACATTTTCATAAACTAACAAAAACATACATAAATAAACTTTTGATAAACTAACAAAAATAAACATAAACAAACTTAAATTTAAAAAATTCATATAACATCCCTAAATAATGGGTAAAAATTACTAAATAACGTGGGTGAATGAGGGACTGTACCTGCACGCCAGGAAGCACAGACAGGACTGATGGAGACCGTGCATGTGTCTGTACTCGAGTGAGTCACTTGATACACCAATCCATCACGGACAGCTCCTGTCCACTGACCACTAAAGGCCGTTTCACACTGGCGCCGCAGAGACGTTGCTAAATAGACATCGCTAAATATGCTAAATATACGTTGCTAAATATGCCGTACGTGTATAATAAAATTACGAATATGAAATTAAACACAAAAATGCATTTACATATGGTTAGCCTATTTATCACAATTTCTCTCAGAACCCCTAGCGATCTCTCGCGAAACACTGGCATTCCAGGGAACCCCGGTTGAGAAACGCTGCCCTAGAGTAATATGATGAACTAGACTAAGTGGGACCCGTTGGGTCCCATGTTCACACGGGAGGGCTGGTCCCCCAACGCAATATTCCACCTCTCCACAACTCCAATATTGGTGGCCGGTGGGGGGGGGGGGGGGGCTTTCTGGAGAGCTGGTGTGGGTGTTGTTGGCTGCAGGGACTACTGGTCTCCAGAGGGCTAGTATGGACATTGTGGGCCAAATGGATTCTTGGGATGGCAGCTCAGTCCCTCAAGCCTGATGTGCTGGCAGCTCACTCACGACTCGCGGGTTGGCAGTTGACTCACGGCTCTTCCTTGAAATTCCATTTCAAGCAGAGTACAAGGCCACCAAATTCAAATCCATTTTCCTACCACTTCAAGCAGGGTGCAAGGCCACCAAATTCAAGTGCAGTTTCTTACCACTTCAAGCAGGGTGCAAGGCCATCAAATTCAGGTTCAGTTTCCCATCACTTCAAACAGGGTGCAAGGCCACCAAATTCAAGTGCAGTTTCCAACCACTTCAAGCAGGGTGCAAGACTACCAAATTCAAATGCAGTTTCATACCATTTCAAGCAAGTGAAACCACCATAAAACCACCATAAACCAGTATAAAACCACACAAAACCCCACATACAGTTCAATAGACATTCAGTGTGTTCAGTTGATTCACAGCTCAGACAGTCGTGACCTCTCTCTCCCCCATCATACAGAGACTGAGCCACACCCACACATCTGGGTTTTATAAACCCTCCCCCTTCCACCGGAAAAGGTGTGGCCTCCATGGTGTGATTGACAGGAGAGAGAATCTCAACATTTTTAAAACTCTAACAACCAATAACAGTGCATTTTTACTTCAACCCAAACAACCATTAGCAGTGCATTTTTACTTCAACCAAAACAACCATTAGCAGTGCATTTTTACTTCAACCCAAACAACCATTTGCAGTGCATTTTTACTTCAACCCAAACAACCATTTGCAGTGCATTTTTACTTCAACCCAAACAACCATTAGAAGTGCATTTTTACTTCAACCCAAACAACATTAGCAGTGCATTTACTTCAACCCAAACAACCATTAGCAGTGCATTTTTACTTCATTAGCAGTGCATTTCTGCTTCATTAGCAGTGCATTTTTACTTCATTAGCAGTGCATTTCTGCTTCATTAGCAGTGCATTTTTACTTCATTAGCAGTGCATTTTTACTTCATTAGCAGCGCATATTTTCTTCATTAGCAGTGCATTTTTACTTCAAACCAACCATAATTTCATTTTCAAACCACATTAAGGGCACTCACAATTGAGTATACATGTGTTCAGTGTTATTCAGAGAGACGTGACCCTCTTGGTTCCTCCATGTTGCAGAGTCTGAGTGAGGCACACCACTTCCTGGTTTTATAGTCCCTCCCCCCTCCCACCAGCAGGGGCAGCAAAGAGAATGGCAATTTAAAAAAAAACATTAATATCTCTCTGATTTTTCATCAATGGGAAATATCCTCCGGTCCCGGAAGGCGGAGGGGGGCTCTGAGCGAGGTGGCCAAAAATGACGGCAGTAGGTGGCGGCTTTTTCTTGGAAATCGCAGCACGGTGGTCAAAAGCGGTCAAGATCAGACTTTTAGTAATATAAGATGATATGATCATTTGATCAACGGTTAACTATATGGTCTTGATAGTACTTATTTGTTGATTACGCAGGAGTTAACAATGGACTCAGTAATGCTTCTGAAAGCTCATAGTTAAAGAATGAATTCAGCATTGGCTGGTGCATTGATGTAATAGATTGGTTCACCACATTATTTATCTTCACCACATTCAGTATGGTGTGCGCTGGGCTTCCAATTAATTTATTCCTGAAACTTTGCTACCTCCACTCATTTTTCTTGAATCCCTGGTGCAGATCTCTCATTGTGAAATGCTAGTGCATGAAAGAGTATAACAAAGTGATGATGCATTATCTTCACGATTATCTTCCTCTGCCTGTCTGAGAAAGTGTCTTAAAAATCTAGAAAAAGCATGATTAATTCTCGAAAAAGCAGATTAGCATGTGGTTGTGTGGATGAAGAATAGAATAACAGTAGTGCAAATCAGCATCAGGCTGTTATGCGCAGTGTATTTCTGAAGATGTTGAGTGGCTGACAAAAGTCTGCTCACTGACTACATCGGAAAACCTGATGGCTCCATTGGTATCACTGTTGTCTAGAGACAGCAAAGCAAAGTTAGATAAGATGGAAGTTGATAACATGAATTTTACATAATTCAACATTTATTCTTACTTATATTACAGGGTGGTGAATCTGTGGAATTCATTGCCACAGAAGAGGCCAAGTCAGTGGATATTTTTAAGGCAGAGATAGATATATTCTTGATTGGTACGGGTGTCAGGGGTTATGGGGAGAAGGCAGGAGAATGGGGTTGAGAGAGAAAGATAGATCAGCCATGATTGAATGGCAGAGTATATTTGATGGGCCGCATGGCTTAATTCTGCTCCTCTCACATATGAACTTATGTACTTATGAACATTGAAAGAATTTAAAAATATTAAAATTATAAATAAAGCTTTCTAAATACTCAGTTATCATTAGCAATAAACTCATTTCTTGATATCAATTTGACAGTTTTGTTAAAAGAAATACAACTTGTTTAAATTATGTACAACTCTTCAAATATCGGCTTGTTTGTGTTTTGTTCTCAGAATCTATCACCTTTCATTGACTGGTTGGATTATTTATCATTTGCACTGGCACCTCTGGAGCTCAATGACACGGAACCTGTTGTTGTCTATGCCAAAAATTATCTGCAGCTGATGTCTGACCTTATTAATAATACCGACAAGAGGTAAAGCAGAAAAACCCACGTGATGGTGCATCGGGCTTTGTTTGATAATGATAGTTTTGATCACTTGTGTGAATGACTTGATACACTTGATTGCCACTTAAAGAAAATGTATTGAGTTATTGGACTGGTTGGAAAAAATAATTTCCCAAGACCAGAATTAAACATAAACCAAGTAGGAAAGGATAAACAGTCTATGCTGAAAACAAAACAAAAAAATACAAGATGAGTTAAATGGGGTCTTTAAGGTTATAGACACAATTTTATGGATTCTTTTACTTGCAAAAACAGTAAAACTAGAGGGCATTGGAAGTCAACAAATTCGCAGAACCTGAGAATTTGCATCGCAGTGCAACGAAGAAGGTGGCTGGGAGAAAATAGCGGAGGTGTGGTTATAATTGTCCAGAATTTCAGGATATGAAATAGTTCCTGCAGATAGCCAAGTGGCAGACGTAACCCCATTATTTAAAAAAGCGGCGATTTAAAAAAAAACAGGAATTTAAAGATCGATCGATCAATATAGTAGAATCGATCTTTTGAAGACAATGATAGGATTAGACAAAGTCAGTTGATTCAAAAGCTAAAATTGTGTTTGACAAATTCACTGGAGTTTGAGGACATAACTGATGAAATAGTTAATGGAGCACCAGTAAGTGCGATGTACCTGGATTTTCAGAAATCCTCTGAAACAATAAAATGGCATAGAATTTAAGTGGTGTTGCATTAAGCCTTGTAAGGAATGATGATAAAGCACACACACCAGAATCCTGTACTTCCAGCGGCGGAAGTCCGCAGGAACTGGAGGACAGAGATGTGTGGTGCGTCCGTCACTGTTCCCGTTGGAAACCAGCACCACTGCGTCGCTAATGTTTTCAACGATGATGAATGGATTGGGAAATATCCATGTGTAAGATGACTTGAATGTCCTAGTACATCAATAACTGAATTACAAAATCATAAGTGGAACTAGAGCAACGACTTAAAAAAAACTTGAAAATCAAAATAAACTTCATTCAGAATAAAAAATATATATGACAAGAACTGCAAAAATGTTTCCGATATTCTCGGCTGCTAAATATATATTCATTACTGTCGTATTGGTAGTGTTCACAGAAATATCCTTATGTCTGGCACTGTTGGCACTCATGTGGCCCCCTGGGGTAATATCCCTTCCCTCATATGAGGGGCATCTCTATTACACCCAGCCCCCCATTGTTCAGCAGCGACAGAATTCTAGGCTGCGGTCCTCCCCCACAGAGCCTTGGCATTGGCTGCACCGAGCTTCAGTGCGCCCCTCAGCACGTACTCCTGCAGTCTGCAGCGGGCCAGTCGGCAACATTTCCTGACGGACATCTCACTCTGCTGGGAGGTCCAAGTGTTTCGGGCCAACCAAAGAGACTTGCCGGCCGTCTCCGAATGTGTCCCTGGTAGCACAAAGGTGGCCATCAGGATGAGGGCAGCATTGGACACGTTTTTGCCCCCATTGTCTGCCTACATGTGGCTCGTCAGACCCGGTCCGTCTTTGACCCTGCAGATGAATTGGAAGACGGCCCCAGGTGATCGCAATGGCATTGGAGGGAGGGACGGGCCACACTTGCGCCAAGTACAGCAGCCCTGAGGGCATCTCACATATGATGACCACAATTATTTCCATGATAGAGTGGGAACACTACTTTCTCAGACTAACTTAAAATATGCACGCCTTCACAGCAAGAGGAATTGAGTACAGGAACAAGAGTGTTTTGCTACAATAATACAGGACCTTGGGAGACCACACTTGGAATATTCTGGGCAGTTTTGGAACATTTCCTGAGAAAGGAAACAGTTATCATAGGGCATGCATTGATGGTTCGCCAGACTGGTTCCTGGGATGGCAGGAATTACTGTACATATGACAAAAGGTTAGGGTCACTGCATTTCTATTCACTGAACAAAAAATGATAGGGAATCTATTTGAAATTTAGGATTGCCACCAGGGGCACTGCATGATTGGCAGCCCCGCCAACAGTCCGCCTGGTTTTTTGTCTTTTTTTGTAATTTGTAGTGCGTTTTAAACGTCTGTGTAAATGTTCTCCGGTTGGTTTTATGTGGGGGGAGGGGGAAGGAGTCGGAGGAAATTTTTTTCAGTTTCTTACCTTGCCAGAGATGCGATTGTTTTCCGGATCGTATCTCCGGTCGCTCTGCGGCTTAACATCGATGGAGCTGGAGGCCTCCTCGGACTGACTTTGAGCCCCACCGCGGGGCATGGACTTAACATCAGAGCCGATCCCTTGCCTGGGATCGCTCCAACCGCGGCCTGCGGACTTTACCATTGCTAGCTCGCAGTCTCGGGAGAGACTTATCTGGAGCTCCAACGATGCAGAGGCTCGACCAGCCCCGACGTGGGGTTCGATCGCCGTCACGGGGGAACTGACATCCCCCTAATGCAGGAGCTGATCACCCTGATGCGGAAGGCCCAAACGCCGCTGGCTATGGGAGTCAAGATCGTCCCGTCAAAGCAGGGCTCGAGGCCCCCATGTGCGGACGTGGCGCCGACGGACGAGAAGCCGAAGCAAAGAAGTCGAAGCCAAAGAACCGAATGGAAACGAGGCCAAAACGCCAATAAACCAAAAGAGTACGAAGACGAAGCGCCTACTAACCGAAAGGATGGGATGCCTGAATGCAAACTAACCGAAAGGATGGGATGCCTAAAAGCCAACGAACCGAAAGGATGCGATGCCTAAAAGCCAACGAACCGAAAAGCTGCGTCGCCTAAAAGCGAACTTACCGAATGGCCGCTCTGCCGAAACGCCACCTACCCGAAAGGCGGCGTCGCCTACTGGCCAAAGGACCGACAGCCGCTCAACAGAAAAGTCCAACAACAACGAAAAATTTTAAAAACAGAAAAATGACACAACACATTATAGAATTTAACATGAACATCCCCCCCACAGCAGAATCAAAAATTTCCACTGTGGGGAAATGTACTAGAAAGTTCAGACCTCTTCCTCTGTGGCCTCCGCAGCCAGTCGCCGCAACGGCAGCCCGATGTTTTCAGGTCCTCTTGCCGGATGATGGAGCTCCGGCGTTGGGAGAAACACCCCTCAGCGGTTTGGAGAGTCTGGAACGGCCGCTCCCTCTCCGGAGACCGCGGCTTCCGATGTCCACAGGCCGCGCAAGAGATCCCAGGCTCCCCAGTGTTTTAAATCCAGCGCCGTCTGTGGCTGGATGCTCCACCGACTGCAGCTCCTCGATGTTGGAGTCGGCGGTCACAGCACTCCGGAGCTTACTGCACGGCGTCCCGTGAAGGCATCGCCCGCTCCGTGACGGTGTTTCAGTGCTGCGCCGCCGCCGAAGCTGGGAGAGAGAGAAGGGAGAGAGAGAAGGGAGAAAGAGAGAGGGAGAGAGAGAAGGGGGGAGAGAGAAGGGGGGAGAGAGAAGGGGGAGACGGGAGCATGGGGGTCCTTTTCCCACACAAGCCATAGGTGACTGGGCAATCTGAACCAAGCACCAAGTTGAAAGTGGCCGAAGGTGCGCATCCCTCGGGACAGCCCTCACTCTCCCACGGCCACCCTCCACGGGCTGCGGGTCGGGTGGAGCGGAGGTGTAGGACAATGTTCATCCCTTCACAGTGATGTGATGGACACGGGGGTCTGGACCAATCGCTGACAAGTCCTGCCCCCTGGCAACGTCATGCCCATTATTGGACTTTTCTGTTGAGCGACAGTCAGTCCTTTGGCGTGTAGGCGACGCAGCCTTTCGGGTAGGTGGCGTTTCGATAGAGCGGCCATTCAGTAAGTTTGCTTTTAGGCAACACAGCTTTTCGGTTTGTTGGCTTTTAGGCATCCCGCCCTTTCGGTTAGTTTGCATTTAGGCATCCCATCCTTTCGGTTAGTAGGCGTTTCGTCTTCGTACTCTTTCGGTATATTGGTGTTTCGGCCTCGTTTCCATTCGGTTCTTTGGCTTCGACTTCTTTGCTTCGGCTTCTCGTCCGTCGCACAAACACACGTCCGGGTACCCGAGGCCCCTGACTGCGGGAAAGCAAAGAAGCTAAGAGAGCTGAACTTTTTTTTCGCCTTCCATCACAGTGAGGAATGTGGAGGAGTCACTGTGGTGTATGTTTATGTTTAAATGTATTTTGTGTGTTCCGTTGCTTTTTATTTGTATGACTGACTTGGCAAATGAAATTCTCCGTATGTTGCAAAACATACTTGGCTAATAAAGTATTATTGTGATTATGATTGTGAGAGTATTCTCTGAATATTTTTTCTGGCTTCTAGTTAGAGGGGCATTATTTTAGCTCATGAGTGCCACAGTCTGAGGTTACAGGGCAAAGAGATTTAGGACTGAGGTGAGGAGAAATGTCTTTGTTCACTCGTGAACATGGAATTCTTACCACAGAGATGTGGATTTGCTAAATATATTTTAGAATGCAATTGATATATTTCCAGATGCAAAAGACATCACGTGGTATGAGGAGAAAGCTGAAATGTGATGTTCAGATAAATGATCAGTCATGATCATAGTGAATAGCAGAGTCGACTCCAAAGCCCAATAGCGTCATCCTGCTCCTGCATTTACATAGAAACATAGAAAATAGGTGCAGGAGGAGGCCATTTGGCCCTTTGAGCCAGCACCGCCATTCATTGTGATCATGGCTGATCGTTCTCTATCAATAACCCGTGCCTGCCTTCTCCCCATATCCCTTGACTCCACTAGCCCCTAGAGCTCTATCTAATTCTCTCTTAAATCCATCCAGTGATTTGGCCTCCACTGCCCTCTGTGGCAGGGAATTCCATAAATTCACAACTCTCTGGGTGAAAAAGGTTTTTCTCACAGTCTTAAATGACCTCCCCTTTATTCTAAGACTGTGGCCCCTGGTGCTGGATTCGCCCAACATTGGGAACATTTTTCCTGCTCCTGCGTTTCTATGAATATATATATTGGTCACCAAGATATCAAATGGTGAATGTCGAAGAAACTAGCAGAAGGTTGTGAGAATGTGGAACTGTTATTGCAGGGATTGGATGAAGTAAATATTATAAATGCTTTTTGGGAAAGGCTGAAGAAGCATTTGAGGGCGAGTGAAGCACTGATATGCTGATAATATTGGGCCATGAAGGATGGCATGGACTGGTAGGACTAAAATATCTGTTAACTGTTGTAGGTTTATGCAGTTGTATGAAATTATACGTGTAATTGATTTTAAATGCAGTAGCTTGCTGAATAAAATTATCAAGAGAGAAATATTCTGAAGTTTTTATAGGCCATATACTCAAACTCTGGATGAATACAGGGGAGGGGATAAATAGGTAAGGAAAACTCCACTCCTGTTCTGAAATCACCACGCTGTTCAATCCTCCTAGACATACATGATCTCTCCTATATATCGGTGAGACCAAGCGCAGGCTTGGCGATCGTTTTGCTGAACATCTCAGCTCAGTCCAACTAGACATACATGATCTCCCGGTTGCTAAACACTTCAACTCCCCCTCCCATTCCCATACAGACCTTTCTGTCCTGGGCCTCCTCCACTGTCCAGGACCCAACGCAAATTGGAGGAACAGCACCTCATATTTCGCTTGGGAAGTTTACAATCCTGTGGTATGAATATTGACTTCTCTAACTTCAAGTAATCCTTGCTTTTCGTCTGTTGCCAACCCTCCCCCATCCTAGTTCTCTGACCAATTTGACTGTCCTCTTGTTTAAATTTTATCTTTATGTGCCTTGTTCCCCTAGCTAACAATGATTTACTCTACATTTTCCATGAACTTCGTCCTCTTTGATCTCTTGTTTTCACACCTTACCCTTCCATATCTCTGTGACTCCCTTGACTCTCAGTCTGAAGAAGGGTCTCGTCCCGAAACATCACCCATTCCTTCTATCCATAGACGCTGCCTGACCCGCTGAGTTACTCTAGCACTGTGTCTATCTTCGGTGCTTTTCTTAACCCTGCATGTTATCATGTTATTTAGAGTATCTCCAAACTGATTAGCTGTCTTCTGCAATCAGGAACCTCGCCTTCTTTCAGTATGGAACATTTGCATGTCACCAGAGGCTTATGTTGAATGATAAAGCTCTTTGTGAGCAAAGTTACATTCTTTTCTGCAGCTTAAAAGGATTTTCCTATTGTGGGCAATGGCAGAGACAGCACATGAGGCAGCTTGCTGAGGAGAGAGTGGAGAGGTACTTGCAGAGAGAGAGGGGAGAGGTACTTGCAGAGAGAGAGAGGGGAGAGGTACTTGCAGAGAGAGAGGGGAGAGGTACTTGCAGAGAGAGAGGGGAGAGGTACTTGCAGAGAGAGAGGGGAGAGGTACTTGCAGAGAGAGAGGGGAGAGGTACTTGCAGAGAGAGAGGGGAGAGGTACTTGCAGAGAGAGAGGGGAGAGGTACTTGCAGAGAGAGAGGGGAGAGGTACTTGCAGAGAGAGAGGGGAGAGGTACTTGCAGAGAGAGAGGGGAGAGGTACTTGCAGAGAGAGAGGGGAGAGGTACTTGCAGAGAGAGAGGGGAGAGGTACTTGCAGAGAGAGAGGGGAGAGGTACTTGCAGAGAGAGAGGGGAGAGGTACTTGCAGAGAGAGAGAGGGGAGAGGTACTTGCAGAGAGAGAGGGGAGAGGTACTTGCAGAGAGAGAGGGGAGAGGTACTTGCAGAGAGAGAGGGGAGAGGTACTTGCAGAGAGAGAGAGGGGAGAGGTACTTGCAGAGAGAGAGAGGGGAGAGGTACTTGCAGAGAGAGAGGGGATGCAAGGACTACTTGAAGTTAGAGAAGTCAATGTTCATCCCGCTGAGTTGTAAGCTGCCGAAATGAAACATGAGGTACTGTTCCTCCAATTTGCGCTGGGCCTCACTCTGACAGTGGAGGAGGCCCAGGGAAAGAAAGGTCAATGTGAGAAAGGGTAGCCTGGATGCCTCCCTCTATATGCTGATTCAAGTTTCAACATCAGATCTTCGTGAGATTAGGTTTTATTCCGTAAGTGTATCAATTGAGAGGGCTGCAAACCTGCCCAGTCACATTTGCGTCAGCATCCAAATGGCATTTTAGAAGCCTACTTTAAATATATTTGAGAAACCTCATTCTAGTGATTGCATTGCCTCTTAAATTAGCTATTAATTTTAATGGTGGTCAATAATGTTTTTTTTTATTTTAGCCATTTTCCTATTATTCCAAACACTTGACAGAAAAGGGTCAGTTGGCTATTGCCATTAGTTTGTTTATCATTTTCAAGTGATCTTCTTTGTATTTAAAAATTAATTGTGAGTGGTGTCCATTATCCAAAGTATCCCAAACACATACCTGTATTTGTTTGGTTGTGTTGCCTAGTCGCAGTATTATCTTGTTTATCTTCAAACCTTGCAAGTGTTATTGGGCTAAGATGATTAAAAAATGTGCACCATAGCAATGGTACAAAAAAATCCCAATGGTCTATTTGTGCATGACTTTTGCAGAATGTCATAAATTGCCGGATCTTTACTATTGAGTTTAGTTCCCCATTGGAACCCTTTTCCCCTTTTAAAATCAATACTGATACTGCTCAGTTTACACCAGAGAAATATCATAATAGAGCTGAGTTGAGTACTGGATGATGCTACTGAGTTCAGAAACACTGCAATCTTCGATTACTGGGTGGTACCATTTTTATGACGTATTGGGAGCCATGTGGGTTTAATATTTTGACCTGGTCTTGCATGATAAGTATATTTTACATCAGATAATGATATAGCCAAAGCATCCAGTCACCCCATGTATGTGCTACACTATTATTCTGTTAGCTAAATCTCTTCTGCTTTACTAATACACTTTAGAGTAGGAAATCTGACATCCTCACCCAGCCAAGTCTATATGTTGTTCCATATCTGTAACAGATGCAGTTGACTCTTAACTATAAAGGCCTAGCATTTGGATAAGCATAGCAAACTATTCATCATATTGCAACCTCTATTTTGAAACAGAAAAAGGATGGAATGGGATTGATGACATGGAATTGGCATTGGCACCAAATTCAGGCAGAACAAAGTACTCACAGCGCAGACAACATTGCAATGTTCTACTCACATATATGTGGGCATTAGTGTCTAATTTGGAGGAGCCGCACAAAGACTAGGCAAGCAACAGCTTGATGTAATTACATTCACAAAATTATGATTTTCTTAGTGTTAATTTTCATTTAAAGTTTCTTTTGTTGGGTTTTACAGTAAACTGATCACTCAATACATAGGATAGCATTGCAGTGTAATTTAAAAGATTGGAAAGATTTGAATATTGTGGCAAACAGTGAAGGAGTCATTCGAATATAGTCTTTGCATTGATGATATAAAATAAATTAAACTGATCCATGTAGTTTCCTGAATTAAGATTTTGTTCATTTCATTGTGATGTAGGTTGTGATTTCAAATACCGTATCTAAAGCCGAAATCATTCAATCTTTATTATTTTAACTCAATTAGCATTTTGAACAATTACATGATGTGGAATTTAGTGCACAAAACAGCATCCACCTTGGACCAGCGGTTTGAAAATGCAAATAAAAAATTTATGGAGACTCTGCTTGGAACAAAGAAGGTAAGAATTGAAAGCAAGATTGATATCTTACTTTTCCAGCAATAAGGATTAGAGTTTAAACAATTTAAATATGGGAATGAAAGTTTATCCCTATATTTGGCAATGGTCTTAATTTTTAAAGCCCAGTTCATTGTATTTAAATTTGTCATTTGTCCTGAATAAAAGATGTAACATTGTGGTGACATTGTAGATTCAATTCCCTTCTAAAATGCAACAAATACAATCAGCCTTTTGAAAGCCAATGTATTCGTTTAAGGAATGATTGCCATGGAATTTATTTGCGATTTTACTTAGAATGTAAATTTCTCGAGGTCTTTGTAATGGAGTTGAAATGATGCCAAATAGTGGTCTTATCTGAAAGTAGTTAAATTAACAATCTAAAGAAATTAGCAAGCAATTATAATATTAGAAATCAAAGCAGCTTTATGGTTCATGCTAATGTTGGAGCTTTCAACAGGATTATCCCATTTGAACTCTATACTGTAATGGCAATCCGGTTTGTGGTGCCTGCCAGACAGACCGGTCTCAAATTAGACTTCCCATAGTGGATGTTCTCCAATAGCTGTGTAGCCTGACCAGTTTGAGAGCTGCTGGCAACTTTCAATGCCTTTTGGTGACTGTCATTTATGTACCACAATACAGATTATTCACCAGCTATAAATAATACAAAATTGCTTTTACTTTCAAATAAATTGTAATTCATTTTTACTTATTTGCATGTAGTGTTTAACTAATTATAGTAAATGTTAGTAAACAAGATATTAAAAAAAAGACACATAAATATTCTGGGGAAATCACTGCAGCGAAACTTCCAAGAAAATTCCCGTGGAATTGATTGTTGATAAATGTGATGCAACTCAAAGCATCATAACTTGTGTTTCATTGTTGGCTCCAGAGAATATGGAAGTATTGGACCACCCAGAAACTACTTCAGGAAATGAGCGGACGAGGCAGTTATTAAATTTCACGTTAGTTTATTTTTGTATCTAGAAGTATTGGATTGTTAATTAGAATAACTATTGACATTTAAACTTCTCAAAAATAATCTATCAGAAATTTAACTATTTCCCATATAAGAGCTGTTTGGGGAAATAAAATACAAAGTGCACAATGTTATTATTGTGCTTTTTTAATCTCAAATGTAAAACATTCCTTCTAAATGCAATGGGCTGACGTGTAGTACGCAACGGAGCAGAGTGGGCCTTTTTTTCATCCATTTCCGTAACCCGACCCGACTCGCAGTGTAATCAGCGTTGCGGGGGAACAGTTTGTGTTAATAAGTTATAATTCTGAAAATGAGGGGATTTTTCCCAAATAACTTTTATTTTTACGAGGAGGTTTCCGTAACCGGCTTCCGTCTCCGCACTAGTATCCTATGGGATCTTTGGTGCAGAGACGGAAGCCGGTTACGGAAATGGGGCCGAAAATCACCCATGAATCTGCCCATGACTGTACTACGTCTTTTTCATCGAGTGATCTATCTTGCTCGCTATAGGATCTTTGGGCAGCATCTCTGGAGAGAAGTAATGGATGATGTTTTGAGTCGAGACCAAGAAGGGTCTCGATCCAAAGACATTCATATTTCAGATTTAAACAAAAGGCTTCTTGCATTTTCCATGCCATACCTTTTAACTGCTATATCAATAAAATTATTTGTTTAAAGTGCCATTTATATTTGTGATAAAATGTCCACCTTATTATCTTTGTTTTTTAACTAAATTAATCAGAGTTAAAATGAATCATTAATGCAAGATATTTTTTTTTGGTATTCTCAGCATTTTCTTTTGCATAATGCTTATTTTCTAAAATTAATAAACAGGAACGAGTGCCTCAGAAACTCCGGCTTACAATGCCAAATGTGGCATGACAGAACTAAAAGGCACCAGATTGAAAAGTAAAAAATCATTGGGATCTGTCAGAATTGCATTGTTCTAAAAGAAAGACCAGTCTTAATAAATCTTTATCATTAGGATATTAGCTTTAATTTATGATGACTATTCTAAGTGGCAATGTGGGGTGGGAGATCGCAACCTTCACGTGGTCCGCCCTATTTTGCCGAATGCAATCAACCTGGTGTGCACAATCGATTAAGATCAAATAGAACGAGTTGTCCTACAACTTTAGGCTGCACACGCCATATGCAAGAAGAAGAAGTGGCACCATTATATTTTTGTAAGAATCTAATCAAATAGATAAATGAGCAGCACAGTGGCATAGCTAGGAGAGGTGCTGCCACAGCTTTAGCACCTGGGTTCAGAGCTGACTTCCAATGCTGGCTGTGTGGAGTTCTCTCTGTGGCATGAGGCGCTCTGATTCCAAAGACACGGGGACTGATAGGTTAATTAACCACTAAACTGCCCCTGGTTGTTCGACTGAGATCGAATCTGAGGAGATTGATGGAAAGTTTGAAAGAATAAAATGGGATTTGCATAGGAATAGCATAACTAGGGGCTTGATGGTTTGCTTAGACTCAGAGGCGACAGGGCCTTTGTGACTATTTGACGATGACTCAATGATTACAACTGACTATCGCTAACAATAATGTTTCAAATACATTTCAGGTTGCATATTTTAAATGTAATGCATTGCATTGACAAAACCTGTTCTCTTTCAGTCCTGCACTCCTCGATGGCAGACCTGCATTGGAAACACAGACGACACTCTAGGATTTGCCTTGGGAGCTTTGTTTGTAAAGTTTACATTTGACAAAGATAGCAAAGTAATAGTAAGTTTCAAATTATTTATTTATATTGGGCAAAGAAATATACCATTGAAATATTCCATGTTGATAGCTCACTAAAGGTGGCAGCACAAGCTGCAGTGTATGAAATAATCAAATTGTGTCAGATAATTTCTCTGAATAATAAACACAATTGATAAGTGATGCTAGTTTGTGAATCCTGTTACATGTTTATTTGAGTTCTTTCAATTGCTGCAGGGAATGAGATAGTTCTGACCTACATGTTAGATCTCAGTGTGTATAATTCCATCATGACATTATCAAGGCATTACAAGACAGGTGAACACATTAATATCTGTTGTCTTACATTCATCTTGGATTAAAGGGTTACAAGGATTGACGTAGTCATACCACACAATTTTAATTATAATTGTATCTGGATTTAAATTTGTGCAGTAACTGGAAACTGAATGCAAATAAGGTCATACAACCAAACAAATTAAGAACAAGAGTAGTCCACCCACCTCTTGAGCCTCTTCTTTTAATCAGTAAGATCATGCAGATTTGATTGTATCCTTAGATCCACATTTCCATTGACTCTTAATAATCTTTTGCCCATTTGCTTATTAAGAATCCACTTACAAATATATTCAAAGACTGCTTCAAACCCTTTGAGGTGAGACCATCGACATTCAACTGTAGTATCCCAGCATCCTTGCCTTTGATGGCAAATGCCGCCCACTCTGAAAAGAGCGCAAAGCTTGGCTCAGGGCTGCGACACTCAGTCTTTGTCCTATCCTTGGTTTGGTTTTGTGTTATCGGCATCTGTCTCCACAAAGTATTCCACGAGAGAAGACTAACTGGATTAACAGGAAAGACCACAAGAAGGTTGCCAACATCTCTCCCAAAGAGATGTCGGCAGATACACCAACCTGGCTGCTTGACTCTGCCTGAGATCTAACTATTCCTTTGGTTTATGTTTCGTTTGCAATAAGAAGAAAACCCTTTGAGGAAGAGTTCCAAAGTCTCATGACTCTGAAAAAAATGTTTTGTCTTATCCCCGTGTTAAAAATCTCTTATTTTTAAACATTGATCACCAGCTCCGATTCTCCTCTTCACTTTCATGCTATGAAGTTTCCTTGGGATTTTAGAAATGAGGAAGAGCAGATGCTAGTTTACAAAAAAAAACACAAAGTGCTGGAGTAATGCAGCGGGTCAGGCAGCATTTCTGGAGAACATGGATAGGTGACATTTTGAGTCGGAACTCTTCTTCAGACTGATTGTGGTGGGAAGAAACCTTGAAGAGAGGAGGTGCAGGACAAAACCTGGCAAGTACTAGGTGGACACAGGTGAAGGTTTACCTTTGATAGGCAAATGGTTGAACAAATGCCAGAGATGAAAAGACAGAAGGTGTGAGACAAAAGGTTTGAAAAGTTGCAAATTGTGAAACTAGCGGAAGGAATGTAGGTGGAAGGGGAGGGAGGGACATGCAAATCCAGGTGGAGCACAGGGGAGAGGTAGGGAGAAGGGAGAGGGAGGTTTGGTGGTTACCAAAAAATGGAAAATTCAATGTTCATACCACTGGGTTGATTGGGCTACCCAAGCGGAATTTTAAATGCTGTTCCTCTAGTTAGCACGTGCCCTCACTCTGACATGGAGGAGGCCCAAGATAAGAAGTTCAGTATGGGAATGGGAGAGACTTTGACAGACTGAGTGTAACTGTTCAGCGAAACAGTCACTGAGTCTATGCTTGGTCTCTTTGATGAACAGGAGGCCACATCTGGAACACTGAGTGCAGTAAGTGAGGTTGGAGGAGGTGTATGTGAACCCCGGGATTTTACTATTTTGTTATTGGGATTTACGGAATCTTGGGATTTCATATGTATCAACCAAATCCCTTTCCACTCTTCTAAATTTCAGTGGATGCAAGCCTTGCCTGCATTGCTCCATAGCCCTCTGTGCCCATCCTCTCCATATACCTGTGCAAATGTATGTAAGATATCTGTCTGCATTGTATCCACTTCTACAACGTCCTCTTGCAGTTCATTCCAGATATCATCTATTTCTGAGTGGAAACGTTGCCCCTGAGGTTTCTGTTAAATATCTCCCCTCTCATCTTAAGCTTATGCCCTCTAGTTTTAGAATACTCTACTCCGGGAAAAAGAGCAACCTTTGCACTCAATATCCTTCCCAATGAAGGCAAGCTTGCCAAACACCTTTGTCACCACTATGTCTACTTGATTTGATACTTTCAGGAAACCATGCACCCATACTCCCAGATCTCTGTGTGCTGCAACACTCTCCAGGGCTCTACTGTTTACTGTGCTATTCCTGCCCTGCTTTGACATATCAAAATGTAGCACCTCACACGTGACAGACTTAAATTCCATTTGCTATTCCTTTAACCCACTTTTCCAATTGATCTAGATCCTGCTTGAAACTAAGGCTAATCCAAATACTGGATGATCCTGTCCCTAAGAATCGCTTCCAATAACTTTCCCACCCTTGACGTCAGGCTGATGACGTGAGGCGTTGCTTTCCTTCACAAATAATCTCCCAAAACAAAGCAAATTACTGTTGTATTTACTGCAATCAGTCCAAATCATCTTAATTTTGAATACATGTGCTAACTGAGTTTGGCTGTTAAATTGTGTTGCAGTGTACCTTATACAACAAAATTTATCTCTTTCCTAGGCAGAAGAAATGATAAATGAAATTCGAACAGCATTTAAAGAGGGCCTGGAAAAGCTTTCCTGGATGGATGATAAGACCTGCCAAGCAGCTGTGGAAAAGGTTTGTTTATTCTTCTGAGGAAATGCTACATTTTTGATATCTGGACCAAAACGTTATAATGGAAAGTTGGAAAAATTTTAGTTATTATTTCGTAATACCCCCGGTCTGGTAAGCGGTTTGTTATGGAATCTTTGAAAAGTCAGTTCATTTGACCATCCTGCGGCCGCGAGGATATGGTCGAGAGGGACGTCCAGTGCCCTCGCTGCTGACGTTGATGCCGCCCTGGTGGAGTGAGATTTAAACATGTCAGTGTCTATACCTGCACAAACCAGAACCTGTTTCAACCATCTTGAAATGGTCTGTACCGACACTTTCTTATGCGGCTTTTTGTGACTGATGAATAAAGCTAACTCGGAGCCTCTGAGGCTCTTGGTGACCTTGATATATTGCTGTAAGTTCGTAGCTACACACAACCGCAAATCCGTGGGGTATGCCGTAAAAATAATCTTGAACCCTGACACCCCTGGTCTGCTCCGTTTAATTAAATCATAAATATAAAATGTTATGTTATTTACAGATGACACCATCCTGTCCAGTCGCAGCTTCTGCAACACCTGGACCCATTGCGCTGAAAGCTGTGCCATGAGCATAACCACCTTGAGAGTGAATTTGGGCAAGGACAGGGATGTGGCCGGAGCTCATTGGTGAAGCAACGTGAGAACCACGCTCACATCCCAGATTTCCGAGTACCTGGGCCTAGGGGGATTAGAGTTAAAAATACCCTTCATGAACGAGGATATTAAAGGGTGAGATCCAAGAGTGTTGTTCCGACCGCAGCCATAAGTACGATGATAAGGCACTCCTGGCACTATTGATGGCACTATAGTTTAACCCCTCATCAAAATATGGCATTGAAAGAAATTCCAACACATCTGAGATGCGTGCCGTTTGATATGATATGTTCCCCCGTAAGCAGAACAGCTCCCATTTCCTGACATGAGAGATGTACTGTTTTTTGGTACTATCCCTCCATCACATCCACGGTACGATCGGATAGTCCGAGCCCCAGGTATGGCCTCCTCAGAATCTGCAAATCAATAGATCAATACGGTCATGTAATGGATGTTTCTCCCCAGTCACAGGGTGCACCAGTAGGTTACTGTGTTTAGTGACAGTCATAAGAGGCTGTGTTTTTATTCCCAAAACGAGTGAGAACCATGGCTGTGTAGGCCAGTCGGGTACTACTAAAACGCCTGAGGCGGAGTCCTGCTTGATCTTGAGCAAGCACCGACTGATGAGGCAAAATGGGGGAAATGCATATAAAAACATTCCACCCCAGTGTAGCGAGAATGCATCTACCGCCACTGCCCCTGGGTCTGGTTCCCATGAAACATACTTCGGTAACTGGTGATTGAGTCTGGTTACAAACAAATCGATATCTGGTACACCATACCGATCGACAATATCATTAAATACTTCATGATTCAACATCCAGTCTGTGTTGTCATTGAATTTCCGTGACCTGGTGTCTGCCACCATGTTGAAACTACCTGGTAAGTAGATAGCTGAAACCCAAATGTTTCTTGTAATACACCAGTGCCAAATAAGGTTAGCCAATTTATCACAAGATACCGACTTGATTCCACCCATGTGATTAACATATGCCACTGCCGTAGTGTTGTCAATCTGAAGCTGAACATGCAAGTGATGCATACTAGTACAATAAGCCTTAAGGCCATAGAATGCTCCCAACAGTTCTAAATAATTAATACCATGTGATTGAAGAATAAATGCCTCATGCATATTCCATCTGCCTCCGCAGCTAGAGATGGTATCAGTAGCACCCCATCCTAGAGCACTGACATCAGTCTGTAAAACAACTGAAGGATTCTCAATCAGAATTTTACTGGAGTAACGCCAAATGTTCGCTATCCACCACTGTAATTCAGCAATGGCTTCAACTGGTAACTGCGTGGGCCTATCAAAGTGACCTGCATGTATTTTGAGTGCCTGCTCCTTTGCACGTTGTAAATTTTGATAATGCAGAGGTCCAAACTGTGCAGCTGGAAATGTAGCCACTAATTTGCCAATTATGCTAGCCACATGTCGAATTGAAGGTTGCTGCTCAACCACGAGCTCATTACAGCCTTCAATTAATTCTAATCTCTTGCCCCTGGGCAGAGTTACAGACATGTGAGTTGAGTTAATGGTGAATCCCAAATAATCAATAACTCTAATTGGTATCAATTTGGATTTAACTGAATGGATGAGAAACCCCAATCTCTCAAACATGAGTTTAGCAGCTGAAACAGATAATTCAGCTGCTTCCAGAGTCTTCCCAATGATTAAGATATCATCCAAATAAGCCATTACAATATGATTCTGAGCCCGGAGTAGCCCCCAACATTAGTTTTAGCACTTTTGTAAATAATCTAGGGGCCGAGGTTAACCATTAGGCAATGCTTTAAACTGCCATAATTGCCTCATCCAGCTAAACGTCAAATATCTCCGATGATCACTATGAATGGGTACTGAATAATATACATCTTTAAGATCTATACATGCCATATAATATCTTCTGGAAATCAGTTGTTTGGCAGTAACAAAAGTTTCCATTTTGAAATGTTTATACTGCACAAAGGGGTTAAGGCTAGTCAAGTCTAGGATGATTCGACATCCACCATCCTTCTTTCGCTTCGGAAAAATATTAGACACGAATTGGTGAGATTGATGAGACGACTTCTCAATTACCCCTTTTTTGTATAACTTTTCAATTTCAGCTTGTACATCCAAATTCTTTTGTTGTGAAAAAAACAATGTCCGGCTTGGTGTATGCTGTGTGGGTGGACACCTATTGGGAAGGAATTCAATTCAGAACCCTTGTATACTGTGCAGTATAAATGAATCTGATGTTATCCAATACCATTCATTCAAAAACAAATGTAATCTCCCCTCAACTTGTAACTGACCCACACATATGTCCCGAAAAGAACCAGACCCACCTACCTCCATGGTTACCGGTGGATATTTCTGCCCCCGGGTTTTGGGGGTTAAGGACACGTTCGCCCGTGCCACTGTTTGAGTGCGCCAACTGCGCATATTTGTGAATGGCCGACTTGGCCTGAACCAGTTTCAGCGAACCGTTTGTAGGGGTGCTGCCGCCAAAGCGATGTTTTGCTTGTCCCCGGGGCTTTGATGAGTCCGACTGTTCTTGCCTCGTCGTCCTTGACTCTTTTTGAGAGGTCTTCACCGAACAACAGATTCGGTGGTTGAATATTGCTGGATTTTCATAGAGCCGCGAATTTAGGATTGATAGTCGGGCGGATGGCACTCTTTCTCAGGCAATTTATTTCAAAATGTGCATTGCACATTAGGGCCAGGGCATCCTGCTGTACATCAGACAGGGGCCCTCCATCCACCGACCTAGCAAAAGCTGTGATTCCCAAGGCGAGCAGCTTCAGTATCTTCTGGAGCCTCATCTCCTGAGCTCTGATACCTACGCCCATGTGACCCCAGATGGCGTGGTTAACAGTCGGCACTTTGAGCAAGACACAGTTTGCAGGAGTGTCATATTTTTTGGACGTTTCCTCCATAGTGTGCTCTTGGAGCTGGTGTGAGGCCAGGTAATTTATACTCGCGGCTAACTCTTCACCCAGCGGTTCCCCTGTTTCGGCCGGGATTGCAAATCTTGATGCCATGACTGGTACCTCTGGCTCGCGCCCTTCATGCCTTGGGATATGCTCCGCGGCTATACCCACGGACTCGGAGTCAGAACAAAACTGACCCCGAAAGCTCTCCTCCTCCAAGAGGGAGACATTAAGCAGCCCTGACACAGGTGCCGCTAACGCGGGCCCCCGAGGAGACCCGCGCTGATACCACTCCTCCTGTTGGAGCGTATCATGGTGGAGCATCCTCTCCATCAGGAGCTCCATCCTGGACAAACCTCCAAAGAAGTTATCCTTTGTGGGAGGGGAACCCTCCTGGCCTGACTCATCCGAGTCAACGGGCCTTGCAGACTTCTTTGTGGCTTTCTGCCCCAATGGTGCAGCCACGGTGCTTTCAAGAGGCACCAAGTCTGAAGTCACTGTCCGTGCCGCCAGCGACTCTGAAGGTGAGATAGACGGCCGCCCGCTACCCTCACTCTTCCATAGCTGCTCTCCCGGCGGCTCGCCTGGGCTTCACCTTAGACGCTTTCTCCATCGACTCGAACTTGCTCCTGTAACAAGAATTACCGACCCAAGAAAACGACCTCCGACTAAGTTTTAAACACTTACCTGAGGGTTTTTAAACGTACCGCTGGAGGAGCAACGCGCCTGCCAGCCAGTCGTTGCGCAATGCATCAGACGTAATGACGCGCATGCAGACTGGCGGGCTTCTTCACGGAATCACTCACGTGACTCCGAAGTAAAATTGATATAGTAGCCTTGTCCTCTTGTTTGACCTGAGTGTTCTGTCAATATCTGAACTGCCTTTTGATCTGCTTATTGTCTCTGTGGCACCATATGTAACAGTAATATGCGGAAATCTGGTATGGCATTCGTGTAATAAGCAATTGACAAACTTTAATTCATATGCTACCCAGTTAGCGGAAATCATACTAGACATGACTACAATCAAGCTGTACACACGAGCAACGTCATGCAAGGAGATAATTACCAAAGTGAAGAATGTTCTATTATAACATTCGAGCGTTACATTCACACAGAATCGTAGCGCTTCAGTTACACAGAAATATCAAACAGCCACAAAAAGATAAGTTGTAAGATTGGGAACAGACACTAGCTTAGGGGAAGATCAGATATCAGCAGGGAAGAAGCTGAAACTTCTATAGATAGAGCTCTAGGGGCTAGTGGAATCAAGGGATATGGGGAGAAGGCAGGCACGGGTTATTGATTGGGGACGATCAGCCATGATCACAATGAATGGCTGTGTTGGCTCGAAGCATTGAATGGCCTCCTCCAGCAACTATTTTCTATGTTTCTAAACAAGGACCCCTGCATCAGATTTCTATTTATTGAATACTGCTCTGCTTTGAACAATGTAATCTGAAGCAAATTCATCTCTAAACTCTTGGACCATGGAGGCAGTCTGAGGTGACATTACTAATGGTTTGGCCAGTGGGCTATATAGCTGGAGCTGAGAAATAAAAAGTCTCAAGAAGAAACTACCCAAATGTCCCATATTCCTTGTCTCCAGGGATGCTGTAAGGCCCACTGAGGTAATCAGCGTTTTGTGTCTAACTTTCGTGTAAGCTAGCATCTGTAGTTCTTTCCTACACAAAGCAATATCTGGAATGTTGTAATGGTGATATGGTACTTTATTGGCCGCATATACGGAGGTACAGTGAAATGTATTCTTGTATACAATTCAGTACAAGTATCACCATACAACCGGGACAACCTCAGATCTCTCCAGCCTGCCCCCATCCCTCCACCCTCTCATAATGCCAACTTTGCCCTCCTCAACACCAGGTCGCTCAACAACAAAGCCCTTGCCCTCCATGAACTAATCCTTGACAACACTCTGGACTTCCTTCTGCTAACTGAGACCTGGCAACAACCCAATGTCTTCTTCTCCCTCAATCAAGCATCCCCACCTGGATTTAATTACATTTCCAAACCCCGCCCCTCCCGCCATGGAGGTGACCTCGCTGTTATTTTCAACAAGAATTTTCGGATCATTGAACTTACCCTCCCCCCAGTAGCATCATTTGAATTCCTCGCCTTCAAAGTCCTTTCCTCCATGACAGTCATCCTCATTTACCGGCCACCTAAACCAAACCCCTCCTTCCTATCTGACTTCACTGAACTCCTCACACTTGCCTCATCCCTCTCCCCACGTCTGCTGCTACTTGGTGACTTAAATATTCACATGGACTCCCCCACCTGCAAGCTCGCATCTGAATTCGCCTTTTTACTTGACAACTTCTCTCTCACTCAGCACGTCACCTTTCCCACCCATGACAAAGGTCACATCCTTGACCTGGTCTGCTCCACAAATCAACCGGTACTCGACCTCCATCCATGCCTCTTCCCCCTCTCTGATCATAAGCTTATACGGTTCACCATCCCTTCTCCGACACCTCGCCCCCGCTTCCTCCGAGAAATCACCTTCCGTAATCTAAAATCCATTGATCCCCACCATCTCTCTGACCTGCTCTCCACCACTCTCCCCCTGGACTCAACCCATATCTCACCTGATGATCTCACAAACCATCTCAACTCCACCCTGTCTACCTCCCTTAACACTATGGCCCCCCTCAAAACAAGAACCGTAACTTTCAACACATCTTCACCCTGGTACACACCTGCACTTCGTAAACTGAAACAGTCTCCAGACTGGTCGCCGACTTGAACGACTCACAAAGAAATCATCTCTCACAGTCCACCTTGAAGCTTACAAACTCCACCTCACTGACTACAAAGATGCCCTCATTGCTGCAAAATCTGCCTACCTCTCCTCCATATTCACCGATCCCTGCCTAAACCACAGAACCCTCTTCTCCACAGTGGGCAACCTCCTCAAGCATCGAGCCAACACTATCCCTACCTCTACTCCGGATCTCTGCAACTCATTCCTCCACTTTTTCGCTGATAAAATCAGCACCATCTATCAATCTTTATCCCCTGTACCCGACTCCCCAGCATCTATTCCACCACCTACCAAGGCCCCTCCTTTCAACATCTCCACTGACCTCCTTACCCCTCCTCCACACTGCTTCCTCTCCCAGTTTGACCTGGTCACCCCAACTGAAATCTCCAAACTCATCAGCTCTTCCAAACCCACTACCTGCTCCCTCGACCCACTCCCCTGCTGAAGTCCTGCCTCCCCGTTCTCTGCCCCTACATCACTAATCTCTTCAACTCCTCATTGTCCCAAGGAATTGTCCCCTCTGCTTTCAAAACTGCTGCCGTTACACCAATCTTAAAGAAACCTGGTCTTGATCCCTCCTCTCTCATTAACTACTGCCCAATCTCAAACCTCCCCTTTCTTTCAAAAACCCTGGAGCGTATCGTTGCGTCGCAACTTCATTCCCACCTCCTTGCGTATAACCTACTTGAACCCATCCAATCTGGCTTTCGCCCCCTCCATAGCACAGAAACTGCTCTCCTCAAAGTCCTCAATGACCTCCTCACCTCTGCTGACACTGGTTCCCTCAACATCCTCATCCTCCTCGACCTGAGCGCAGCCTTCGATACAGTGAACCATAACATCCTGCTCACCGGACTCAAAGACCTCGGCATTGAAGGCTCTGCACTCAGCTGGCTCCGTTCCTACCTTTCCAACAGATCCCACTTCATCTCTCTCCACAACCACACCTCTGCTACAGCCACAGTCACTCAAGGCGTTCCCCAAGGCTCCGTACTCGGCCCCCTCCTCTTCATCATCTACACCCTCCCCCTTGGTCAGATACTCCGCCACTTCAACCTGGACTTCCACTGTTACGCCGATGACACCCAGATCTACCTCGGCACCAAATCCCCCACAACCCCCCCCTCTCCCATATCAACTCCTGTTTGTCAGCTATAAAAACCTGGATGCAACATAACTTCCTCAAACTCAACAGCGATAAGACAGAATTCCTCCTCATAGGCTCCAAAGCCACACTCAGCAAAATCAATAACCCCACTCACACCATCGACGGCACCACTGTCTCCCCATCTCCCCAGGCCCGCAACCTTGGCGTGATCTTTGATTCCACCCTCTCCCTTGAGCCTCACATCCGCCATGTCATTAAAACCTCCTTCTTTCATCTCCGCAACATCGCCAAACTAAGACCCTCTCTCACACCTCCCGCTGCTGAAAGACTCATCCATGCCTTCATCTCCTCCCGACTGGACTATTGCAACTCACTTCTCCTTGGCATCAGCTCCACCTACATCAACCAACTCCAATTGGTCCAGAACGCAGCCGCCCGACTCATCACCCACACCAAATCCTGGCATCACATCACTCCAGTCCTCAAACAACTTCACTGGCTTCCCATCTCCCACCGGATCACCTACAAAATCCTGATCCTCACCTACAAAGCCCTCCACCATCTGGCCCCCCCATATCTCACTGACCTCCTCTCCCCCTACCAACCCTCACGGTCCCTCAGATCCACATCAGCCGGTCTCCTCTCCATCCACAAGTCCAACCTCAGCAGTTTTGGGGACAGAGCCTTCTCCAGGGCAGCTCCCAGGCTCTGGAACTCCCTCCCCCAACTGATCCGCAATTCCGTGTCCCTCACCATCTTCCAGTCCCGCCTCAAGACCCATCTCTTCACCTCTGCCTATCCTTAGCCCCACGTCCCCCTCCCTTTTCATCTGTGCATTAATTGCCTCATATTGTGTTTTGAATTGAATTCTGTCTTTACTTTGTGTACTAGTCATGTCTCTACTATTTATTTCATTCCCCTTACATGTTTTTCCTCTACCTGCTAAATTTTTGTAAGGTGTCCTTGAGACTCTTGAAAGGCGCCCATAAATAAAATTTATTATTATTATTATTATACATAAGCACCTGGATACATATTGGAGGAGCATCTCAGATACAGTTCAAATGGAGAGCAGTGGTAGACTATTACAGTTACAGCGTCGCCAGTTTAGCACCATTTTCTAGTCCCAGTTGTTGTAAGTGCAGGGATGTGATGACAAGAGTTCAGGGCATGTATATTGCTGTTAGAGTGAAGGGGAAAGCAGATGGGCTTAAGGAAGCGTAGATGATGAAAGGAATTGAGGTGCTGGTAAGAAAAATTGGAGGTATGGGAAATGTATCGGCAGCTGAGATCAAGTGAATCAATCGCTGGAGGAGTTTTGGGAGCTAAGGAGCAAACTTAAGAAGGAAACAGGAGGGCAAGAAGAGGGCAGGTAATAGCTCTAGCAGATAATGTTGAAGGTAATTCAAAGAGATGTTATGTTCATTAAGGGAAAGAGGGTAAATAGGGAGAGAATAGATTCTCTCAGAGACCAAGGGCTCTGTGTAGAATCACAGGAGATGGGCAATTTCCAAATTAGTATTTGTCCTCTGATGTTACTGTGGAGAAAAATATGAGGACTGGGCAACTTGGGATAGTTAATGGAAGTGTCTTGAGGAAAGTCAATATTATAGTCGAGGAGGTGCTGAATGTACTCGGACAAACTGTATGTAGGTAGATCGTACTCGGACATACTGTATGTATGTAGGCTTCATCAGTCAGGGTATTGAGAACAGAAGATGTTGCTGCTGTCCAAGGTGTTGGTGAGGTGATGTCTTCAGTTTTGGTCACCCTGCCATAGAAAATATATTGTTAAACTAGAAAGAGTGCAGAGAAGATGTACAAGGCAGAGTCCTACCGACTGCGAAGGGCGGTGAAGGACGCAAAGAGGAGGTACAGAGACAAGATGGAGTTACAGATGGAGCAGCAGGACACCAGAAGCCTGTGGCAGGGGCTATGGATTGTAACCAACTACCGGAGCAAGTGCCGGCACCTCCCTAGCTGATGACCTGAACTCCTTTTACGCTCGTTTCGAGAGGGGCAACACCACTGACTATCGACAATACCGCCAGCGGGCTGGCTACCGAAGCTGAAGCGAGGAATGTGCACACATTCTCGCTGTCCGAGCACGACGTGAGGAGGGCTCTGACATGGGTGAACACGAGGAAAGCTGCAGGCCCCGATGGCATCTCGGGGCGAGTACTCAAGTCCTGTGCTGCGCAGCTAGCTCCAGAGCTCACTACATTATTCAACCTCTCCCTGGACAAGTCCGTGGTCCCTGCCTGCTTCAAAAAATCCATCATTGTACCGGTACCAAAAAATGCCTCCCCAGCCTGTCTGAATGACTACCGTCCGGTGGCCCTTACCTCGGTGGTCATGAAATGCTTTGAGAGGCTGGTGAAGAAACACATCTGCGCCTTCCTCCCTCGGAACATGGACACGTTGCAGTTCGCATACCGTCCGAACAGATCCACGGACGATGCGGTCTCCCAGGTCTTGCACACCGCTCTCTCCCATCTGGACAGCCAGAAGGGGGGCTACGTGAGGATGCTGTTCATAGATTACAGTTCAGCCTTCAACACGATAGTCCCCACCAGACTGGCCGGGAAGCTAATGGAATTGGGGCTCAACACCTCCCTATGTGCCTGGGTCCTGGACTTTCTCACCGCCAGGCCCCAGGTAGTCAAGATGGGAGGGAATACATCGAAGTCCCTCACCCTGAGCACAGGATCGCCCCAGGGTTGCGTCCTCAGCCCCCTATTGTACTCCCTGTACACACATGACTGTGTGGCTAGGTTCAGCTCCAACTCATTAATTAAGTTTGCTGATGACACTGTGGTGGCGGGCCTGATCTCAGACAACGACGAGAAGGCCTACCGGGAGGAGGTGGCTGGTCTAGCACTCTGGTGCCAGGATAACAGCCTCCTCTTGAACATCAAAAAAACTAAGGAGCTGATCATGGACTTTAGGAGGGCACATCATCCAAGGACGTACACTCCATTGAGGATAAATGGGGATCCTGTGGATAGGGTGAACTGTTTTAAATATCTGGGAGTCCACATCTCCGAGGATATGACATGGGCATCACACGCCTCAGCACTCGTGAGTAAGGCAAGGCAGTGCCTTTACCACCTCAGGCAATTGAGGAAATTCAGAGTGTCTCCGAGGATCCTCCAGTGCTTCTACGCAGCGGCGGTGGAAAGCATCTTGTCCGGGAACATTACCATCTGGTTTGGGAATTGCTCTGCCAAGGACAAGAAGGCTCTGCAGAGAGTAGTGCGTTCGGCCGAACGCACTATGGGAACTTCACTTGCCCCCCTGCAGGAACTATACATCAGGAGGTGCAACTCCAGAGCCAACAATATCATGAGAGACCCCTTCCACCCCTGCAACGGACTGTTCCAGCTGCTACGGTCAGGCAAACGCCTCCGTTGCAATGCGGTGAGAACAGAGAGGTTGAGAAGGAGTTTCTTCCCAGAGGCCATTCGGACTGCAAACGCCTATCTCACCAGGGACTAACTCTACTGAACGTTTTTCCTTCCATTATTTATTATGTATAGGTATATGTGTGTTATGATTGTGTTTATAGTTTGTTTGGTTGTTTGTCTTTTTGCACAAAAGTCCGCGAGCATTGCCACTTTCATTTCACTGCACATCTCGTATGTGTATGTGACAAATAAACTTGACTTGACTTGATGTACAAGAATGTCGCCAGGACATGAGGGCCTGAGCTGCAGGAAGAAATTGGGCAAGTTAGGACTTTATTCCTTAAAGTATAGGAGAATGAGGGGTGTTCTTATAGATGTGTATAAGATAGGTAATAGATAGGGAAGATACACAAAGTATTTTACCCAGAGTAGGGGAATCAAGAAACATAGCACACAGGTTTAAGGTGCGAGGAGAAGGCTTTAAGGGCCTGTCCCACTTACGCAATTTTATCGGCGACTGCCGGCACCCGTCATAGTCGCCGTAGGTTGCTGAAAATTTTCAACATGTTCAAAATCCAGCGGCGACCAGAAAAAGGTACGGCTCTTTGGGCGACTACTCACGACCAAACAGGCATCACCACGACCAGCCATGCAACGTGTCACGGGGTGACGTCTATATGGTCGTGAGTAGTCACCCAAAGGGCCGTACCTTTTTCTGGTCGCCGCTGGATTTTCAACATGTTGAACATTTTCGGCGACCTGCTGCGACTATGACGGGTGCCGGCAGCCGCCGATAAAATCATGTAAGTGGGACAGGACCTTTAGTAGGATCTTGAGGGGCAACTTTTTCACACAGAGGGTGGTGGGTACATGGAACGAGCTGCCAGAAGAGGTAGTTGTGGCAGGTATTATAGTAACATTTAAAAGATATATGGATAGGGAGTGTTTAGAGGGATTTGGGCCTAACACGAGAAGGTGGGACTAGTATAGATGGATCTTCTTGATCGGCATGGGCAAGTTGGGCCGAAGGGCCTATTTCTCTGCTCTATGATAATAATAATAATAATGGATGGGATTTATATAGCGCCTTTCTAATACTCAAGGCGCTTTACATCGCATTATTCATTCACTCCTCAGTCACACTCGGTGGTGGTAAGCTACTTCTGTAGCCACAGCTGCCCTGGGGCAGACTGACAAGCGTGGCTGCCAATCTGCGCCTACGGCCCCTCCGACCACCACCAATCACTCACACACATTCACACACAGGCAAAGGTGGGTGAAGTGTCTTGCCCAAGGACACAACGACAGTATGCACTCCAAGCGGGATTCGAACCGGCTACCTTCCGGTTGCCAGCCGAACACTTAGCCCATTGTGCCATCTGTCGTCCCCCAATGATGCTACCGTGTGTGTGGCACAGTGGTATTCCCTTAATTGTCACTGGAAGTGAAGCGCCAGGAGAAAGGGGTGGCAGAATATTGTAGCTACACTGTTTTCAAAATGAAATCACTGCCCCCCTCCCTTGCACTGAGGGGTGTATAGGCTCCAATAATCCTGTAGAAATATTAGTGGGCAGGCAACACCATGTAGGCAATGGCGGAAGCTCTGATTCATTCAACTCTACATACAAAATGAAGATGACAATTGCTCTCAAAGTTTATCTGTCTGTTTTTTTAATCAGCCAAGGGCAAAACTGTGTGCCAGAGTATGTGGTTGTAATTGGCACATCTCCAGTGATCTGGCAAATTTATCCAGTTTGCAAGGGAAAAGCTGGCAATAAAATTGATATTAGACACTAAATGCTGGAGTAACTCAGCTGGTCAGGCAGCATCATTGGAGAGAAGGACTGGGGACGTTTCAGGTCGAGACCCTTCTTCAGACTGAGAGTCAGGCGAGAAGTAAACTAGAGATATGGAAGGGTACAAAGAGTATGTAAGGTGTGAAAAGGACAGATCAAAGCAGACATGAGTATACAAATAGTAAAATTAATCCAAAGGACAGTGAAACTAATAGGAGAACTAGAGAGGGGGGAGGGGAGGATGGAGAGAGAGGACAAGTAAGGGTTACTTGAAGTTAGAGAAGTCAATATTCAAACCGCTGGATTGTAAGCTGCCAAGCAACATATGAGGTGCTGTTCAGGTGTCAGGTGAATTAAAGATACGCAATAAAGTAATGATGATAAAGGAAATAGACAATGTGTTCACTGTTTACTCAGTGAGAACAGGAATATTCATACCCTTGGGTTGTAAGCTGCCTTGGGTTGAAGTGCTGTTCCTCCAATTAGCATTTGGCCTCACTCTGACAATGGAGGAGGCCCAAGACAGGAAGGTCAGTATGGGAATGGGAGGGGGATGGCTAACTTAAACTGTCTATATTACATGTGACAATGTGCTAAGCACCCTTAGTATCAGTGAAGGAGTGTGAACGTTTGGATGGTGCCTTTATCCTTCCTGCCATTTTTAAACACGAGAAGCACACTGACTGTGGTTTGTTGATGGCAGTATCCTTTGCTGCCTTATGGGCCTGTACGAGGTAATTCAAGAGTTCTCCTGAGTTTCCCCTGATTTGAACTCGGAGAATTACGGTAATAGCCGCTCATAGGTACTCGGGGCCCTCGTGGACATTTTTCAACATGTTCAAAAATCTTGACGAGCTTACCGCGTTTCCCGAGTACCTGCCGTTAGCGTTACGAGCCGCTAAGAGACGTCCCGAGCTCCGACGTACCCGCTACGTACATTCTACGTACTTACCACGAGTTTGATTTTTTTTAAATTCGGGAGAGCTCTTGAATTACCTCGTACAGTGGGACCGGCCCTTTAGATAGCTATCCTGCCAACTAGTTCATCAAGGGTATTTGTCAATTTCCTCATCATCCAGCTTTGAAGAATTGCTGTAGGGTGACACCTATAGCCTATGGCTGTGCATGTTTACAAACTCTGGACCTCATAATGCCCCTTCAAGTGAAACACTAAGCAGCAGTCTGAATTATTGGTGCACTTACCACGAAAATCTACAGTTGCAAGGACCACACATGATGAGAACATAAATAACAATTTCTGCAAATATATTTAGAGAAGAGCTCAGTTTTTTAATAGAACATTTATTTGTATGAATGTTTCATTTTAATTAAAAAACTGCACTAGCAAGTTCTTTACCGTGAGAGGAAGTGCTGCTTTTTGAACAGGATGTCTTATTTCTTATTTTAGTCCATTTGTTTATTTATGTTTCAGTTGGTGCACTTGTGGCGAAACTCTACTTTGCTCGGCAACCTAAAAGTCAGTTGCCTTCCCTGGGAAGGAATTGCACTCTTATTTAATTTTTGACAGTAATGTTTGAGGACTACTTGAGCAGAACCTAGCTGTCAATTAGCCTAGCGTTCTCACTTACTTGAAAAGGTTGCTGCTAGCACAGCTCAACAAATTGTACAAGACGTTGATGAGACTACGACAGTTGTATAAGACGTTGGTGAGACCTCATTTAGAGTATTGTGTTCAGTTCTGGGCACCATGTTATAGGAAAGCTATTGTCAAGCATGAAAGGGTTCAGAGAAGATTTACGAGGATGTTGCCAGGACTAGAGGGTCTGAACCACAGGGAGAGTTTGAGTAGGCTGGGTCTCTATTCCTTGGAGCACAGGAGGGTGAGGGGTGATCTTATTGAGGTGTATAAAATCATGGGAGGAATAGATCGGGTAGATGCTCAGAGTCTCTTGCCCAGAGTAGGGGAATCGAGGACCAGAGGTTAGGTTCAAGGTGAAGGGAAAAAGATTTAATAGGAATCTAAGGGGTAACTTTTTCACACAAAGGGTGGTGGGTGTATCGAACAAGCTGCCAGAGGAGGTAGTTGAGGCTGGGATTATCCCCATGTTTAAGAAACAGTTAGACAGGTACATGGAAAGGACAGGTTTGGAGGGATATGGACCAAGTGCAGGCAGGTGGGACTAGTGTAGCTGGGACATGTTGGCCGGTGTGGGCAAGTTGGGCCGAAGGGCCTATTTCCACACTATCACGCTATGACTCTCTATGACTAAATAAGCATACCTGGACAGGAGGAGATTGAGACCAATTGGGAAGCATCCATAATTACATCTTTTTTGAAAATATCTAAGTAATTTTCGAGGCAAACTATCTTAATTTTATATATCGAATTATAAGATTCCTTTTATTCCTTTATTAATATTTGAGTTTTTTTCTGCAATACTTCATTTAATGATCTATTTTGCTCTAACAACGTGAAATGTGCTGATGTGTTCAAGTAACATGAAAAGGGGCATCTTGCAGTGTTTAGCAGTCTGCACCTTCTGCCTCATTTCTCAGCTAGCAAAGACAATGACATCTATCATAGCTGCAAGATTAAAAGAAAAAGGAAACATTTAGTTTTGTGTCAGCTCCAGCGTGTGAAAATAGAGCACTACTTTTTAATTTTATTTAAGTGAAGCAAACAAAGGCAAACATATAAAAATCATGATTTGTTTAGTTTAGAGATACAGTGCAGAAACAGGCCCTACAGCCCACCGGATCCGCACCTACCACTGATCCCCGCGCATTTAACACTATCCTTCACACACTAGGGACAATTTACACACACACCAAGCCAATTAACCTACAAACCTGTATATCTTTGGAGTGTGGGAGGAAAGTGAAGATCTCGGAAAAAACCCACGCAGGTCACGGGGGTACATACAAACTCCGTACGGACAAGCACCCATAATCAGGATGGAACCCAGGTCTCTGGTGCTGCATTCGCTGTAAGGCAGTAACTCTACTGCTCCGCCACCGTTTAGGTCTATTATTGTCACATGTATCGAGGTACAGAGAAAGGCTTTGCTTTGCAGCTATACGATCAGATTAGATAATACTATACATAAATGCAATCGAGTCAAACTCAAGTACAATAGACAGAGCAAAGGGCAAAATACAGAATGCAGAACATGGCTCTCAGCAGTGTCACAGTGCCTCAGTTCCATGGACAAAGTCCAAAGTCTGCGATTGGGTGGAGGTGGATTGGATGGTTCACTATTTATGTTAGGACCACTACAAAACCTGTGTAGGAAGAAAAGAGTCTGAAGAAGGGTCTCGACCCAAAACGTCACCCATTCCTTCTCTCCAGAGATGCTACCTGCCCCGCTGAGTTACTCCAGCATTTTGTGTCCACTACAAAACCTGATAGCAGAGGGGAAAAGACTGGTGGTGTGTGCTTTCAAGCTTCTGTACCTTCTGCCAGACGGGAGCAGGGAGAAGAAGGATTGACCGGTGTGAGCCACGTCTTTGATTATATTGGCTGCGTTTCTGGGGCAGCTGTAGTGTAAATGGAGTCAATGGTGGGAAGTCAGGTGTGTGTAATGGACTGGACTACATCTACAACCCTCTATTTTCTTGTGGTCTTGGGCAGAACTATTCTCAAACCTGGCTATGATACAGCCCGACAATATGATTTCCACATTGTACCTGCAGAAGTTTGTAAGATTTGGAGACAAGCCAAATTGACTCAGTTTCTTCAGGAAGTAGAGACATTACTGTGCCTTCTTGGCCATTGCATAAATGTGGTTGGTCCACGACCGATTGTTGGTAATATTAGTGCCGGATTACAATTTATAAATCCATGTTTATTCATTCTGTCTGGAAGAAGAGCTATCAGACACTTGGTACATAGCAGTGTTTACACCATGCCATGAAATCCTCTAGATGTGCTGTGTCTTTGAAGTTTCTAGTGTAATATAGTCACCATGCATAAAACAGGTCCAGCAGGTTCAATTTGAACTTCTTCTCATACAGTATATGTCTGCCACACAATACAACACTTCAGGTGCTGGTATTCCAACATATCAAAGGTAGCTTATACTCTGTGTCGGAAGGAACTGCAGATGCTGGTTTAAACCAAAGATAGACACAAAAAGCTGGAGTAATTCAGCTGGTCAGACAGCACGTCTGGAGAAAAGGATTACATGACATTTCGATGTCGACCAAAAACATCACCTATTCCTTTTCTTCAGTGATGCTGTCTGACCCACTGAGTTACTCCAGCCTTTTGTATCTGACTTCGGCAGCTTAAACTCTGTTGGGACCATTTCTGTTCTGGTGGTCAGAGGTGGTAATTCCATGTTAATCAGAACTTAAAATACAATGTGAATCTCAAAATTTCCAAAATGTAGCCAATGCCTCGACAATGTATAAAGTAATCATTCAGCACAAAAAAAAACCTTTCCATTACAGTGCAGGAAAATGGCTGTATAAATCCAAGCTTTAGGTCCCTCCTTTGGTAGATGCTTCTCAACTTTGTTTCCTGTTGGAGGTCCAAGAAGCCAAGTGAGCTAAAATCAAACCTCACAACCCAAATGAATAATGCTGTAATTTATATATTGAAATGAACAATCCTCTTGTGTATGAGGTTGGTTGCATGTGCATGACCCACTGGAGGTAAATGCAGAGTACTGCTGGCTGAAACTCACGCTTTTAGATCTGTCAGCCTGACCTTCATTGAAGCAGTTTGTACAACCACATTATAATGGTATTTTAGCACTTCATCTGTTTATGTAGAAGAAAATGGTCATGTGTGCATTTTACAATAATAGACAATAGACAATAAGTACAGGAGTAGGCCATTTGGCCCTTCGAGCCAGCACCACCATTCAATGTGATCATGGCTGATCATCCGCAATCAGTACCCCATTCCTGCCTTCTCCCCATATCCCCTGACTCCGCTTATCTTTAAGAGCTGCAGTGGTTAAACTTTTGCTGATAATATCATTGACACTAAAGGGCCTGTCTCACTTTCACAACCTAATTCACGACCTTTTTTACTCGTGGACATTTTTCATCATGCTAGAAAAAACGCCCCGACCTACTTGATGCCACGAGTACCTACGATTAACATCACGGCCTGCTACAACCTACCTACGACCTCCTACGACCTCGTGACAACCATGCTGCGAGTATGAGTCAAGGGCAAACTCGGCAGAGGTCGTGAATTAGGTTGTGAAAGTGGGACAGGCCCTTTACTCAGCTCATTGGTGTCATGGAATGAACTGCAGATGCTGGGGTTAAACCGAAGATAGACACAAAAAGCTGGAGTAATTCAGCAGGTCAGACAGCATCACTGGAGAAAAGGAAAAGGTGATGTTTTGTGTCGAGGCCCTTTTGAAGAAGCTGGAGTAATTTATTTGATTATTGGCTGCGTTTCTGAAGCCGCTGAAGTGTAAATGGAGTCAATGATGGGAAGTTTGGTCTGTGTGATGGACTGGACTACATCTATAACTGCAATTTCTTGTGGTCTTGAGCAGAGCTATTCTCAAACCAAGTTACCCTTCTTCAGAAGGGTCTCGACCCGAAACCTCACCTAACCTTTTCTCCAGAGATGTTGTCTGACCGACCCACTGAGTTACTCCAGCTTTGTCTTTGTTGGGATTCCATCAAACAGGGCTTCATCTGAATATCTTTTAGCACAACGATTAACACGTTTTAAATGGTTACTTTATAATATGTTATAAGTCACTCTTCTGACACATTTTGCACTTTTTCCCCTTTTCTGTTAGGCTGATGCCATTTATGACATGATTGGTTTTCCACACTTCATTTTAGATGCCAGAGAATTGGATGAAGTCTATGATGGCGTGAGTAAATTAAAAAAAACAAAGGAGTTAAGATACTGAAAAGTGTACAAAATCATGAGAGGAATAGATCGGGCAGATGCACAGTCTCTTGTCCAGAGTAGGGGAATCGAGGACCAGAAGACATAGGTTCAAGGTGAAGGGGAAAAGATTTAATAGGAATCCGAGGGGTAACGTTTTCACACAAAGGGTGGTGGATGCATGGAACAAGCTGCCAGGGGAGGTAGTTGAGGCTGGGACTATCCCATAATTTAAGAAACAGTTAGACAGGTACATAGATAGGACAGGTTTGGAGGGATATGGACCAAGCGCAGGCAAGTGGGACCACTGTAGCTGGGATTTTGTTGGCCGAAGGGCCTGTTTCCACACTCTATGACTCTATGAAACAATGTAAAGGGGCAGTGAATCTGATATAACTAAGAATTTCAGGTACATTAAAGGCATGGAAAATAGTTGAAAAGCGTGCATGCTTAAGACCCAGCATTCTTTATAAGGTTCTAATCTGGCAACTACATCCAAATAACATGCTTCACCAAGACTCCTATGCAGCTATAATGATTGGACTGGTGGTGAGGACAGTGGTGGGTGTTCTCTGGTAAGTGTAACACAAATGTAAACCTTGACTTTCTTCTTGTATTTTTTCTACAAATGGGAAGGCATCTTTAACCGGTAGTCCCTAAACCAGCCCCACAACAATAAAGTTGCACAGAAATATCTAAAATAACTATCTAGAATTATCTAGTAGGGTTCTGACCTGAAACGTCACTATCCATGTTCTCCAGATATACTGCCTGACCCACTGAGTTGCTTCAGCATTTTGTGTCTTTTTTTCTAATAGAACTAACTGTTCATTGTTTTCCTAAGTTCAGGATAGTGGGATGAAGGTGCAGAGAATATCTGAGATGTCCTGAAGCTTCTTATGGGATCACATTACTTGTCAATTATTGAAGAATTATCAATGGAATTTCACAAATAACAAAAAAAATCTAGCTCTGTTTCGGGATGGCACAGTGGTAGAGTAACTGCCTCACAGTGCCAGAGACCCGGGTTCGATCCTGACCTTGGGTGCTGTCAGTGTAGAGTTTGCATGTTCTCCCTGTGACCGTGTGGGTTTCCTTCCAGATCTCTAGTGGAGTCAAGGGATATGGGGAGAAGGCAGGCATGGGTTATTGATAGGGGACGATCAGCCATGATCACAATGAATGGCGGTGCTGGCTCACAGGGCCGAATGGCCTCCTCCTGCACCTATTTTCTATGTTTCTATGTTTCTATCTCAAAGATATGCAGATTTATAGGTTAATTGTCCTTTAAATTGCTCCGAGTGTGTAGGGATTGGATGATCAAGTGGGATAACATAGAACTAATGCGATCAATGTGAACTAGGTGATCAATGGTTGGCAAAGGACCTGGTCCAATGCTGTACCATTAAACCATACTAAACTATACCTTACTAAACCAAATACACATTGTTTTTTTAAATTGCTGAACTCTCTTCCAATAATCTGTATGTTTCCATTTTTACTCAGTATGAAGTATCAGAGGATTCATTCTTTCAAAATATGTTGAATTTCTACAACTTTTCAGCCAGGATTATGGCCGATCAACTTCGGAAAACACCAAACCGAGACCAGTATGTACTCTGATATAACTCTGTATGTACTCTGTATAACTCAGTATGTACTCTGATATATCTGCTCACCTTGCATTACTTATCTTTTTTCCCACCGACAAAGGTTCTGATGAAATTGTACATTTTAAAAGTTATGAAAGAATTTTAATTAGTTAGTTTCTGTTGCGCTTTTCAATAATTGCAGAGTAGATTTTACAGATTTGTGCTGCAAGCTAAGGTTTCAGCTCCAGCGATCAACGATTTTGATATAATTTAATGGAGAGAAATTATTTAAGAGTCCATTGATCTTTACATCCAAGTTTTCAATTTTTATTCCAGGGCAAGGAAGCCAGTTTCTACTCACGTACATGTTTTTCAGGATGCACAAGAAACTTTGAGAGTATATTCAGTACAAATAATGAAAACATAATTTGTGCCATTTTTACAGTTATGCTGCTTGTTTAATGTTTTGCAATAACATTCAAACAATTTTATGGAAAGACATTAAAAGCATTACATGTGGAACCTGCTACTTGGTTAAGACCTTAAAATTTGAAGGATGAACACTATACAATACCTTTTTTTAAATTTAACCTCACTGAACACCTCCGCTCAGTCCGTCTTAACCTACCTGATCTCCCGGCAGCTCAGCACTTCAACTCCCCCTCCCATTCCCAATTTGACCTTTCTGTCCTGGGCCTCCTCCATTGTCAGAGTGAGACCCAGCGCAAATTGGAGGAACAGCACCTCATATTTTGCTTGGGTAGTTTACACCACAGTGATATGAACATTGACTTCTCTAACTTCAAATAGCCCATGCTTTATTTCTCCATCCCCTCCCCCTTCCCAGTTCTCCCACCAGTCTTACTGTCTCCGCCTACATTCTATCTTTGTCCTGCCCACTGCCCTGACATCAATCTGAAGAAGGGTCTCGACCCGAAACGTCACCCATTCTTTCCCTCCAGAAATGCTGCCTCACCTGCTGAGTTACTCCAGCATTTTGTGTCAATCTTCGATTTAAACCAGCATCTGCAGTTCTTTCTTACACACCTTTTTTAGAATGTTCTATCAGAGGAAATTGTAAAAGATTTATAGCTAAAAATAAAAATTTTATATCCTTTTGCATACAATGAAAGTTGTCTACTTCAATACATATCTACATGGCACAGTGCAGCACAGAAACGTTGGTCCACAAAGTCTGAGTTGAACATGATACCTAGTTAAACTAATCTCCTCTGCTGCACATGATCTATATCCCTACATATCCAAAAGTCTCTTAAATGCTGCAATCATATCTGCCTCCACCACCAACCCTGGCAGCGCATTCCAGGCACTCACCGCTTTTTGTATAAACAAAACGGGCCCGCACAGCTTTAACCATATAATCATATAACCATATAACAATTACAGCACGGAAACAGGCCATCTCGGCCCTACAAGTCCGTGCCGAACAACTTTTTTTCCCTTAGTCCCACCTGCCTACACTCATACCATAACCCTCCATTCCCTTCTCATCCATATGCCTATCCAATTTATTTTAAAATGATACCAACGAACCTGCCTCCACCACTTCCACTGGAAGCTCATTCCACACAGCTACCACTCTCTGAGTAAAGAAGTTCCCCCTAAACTTCTGTCCCTTAATTCTGAAGTCATGTCCTCTTGTTTGAATCTTCCCTATTCTCAAAGGGAAAAGCTGATCCACATCAACTCTGTCTATCCCTCTCATCATTTTAAAGACCTCTATCAAGTCCCCCCTTAACCTTCTGCGCTCCAGACAATAAAGCCCTAACTTATTCAACCTTTCTCTGTAACTTAGTTGTTGAAACCCAGGCAACATTCTAGTAAATCTCCTCTGTACTCTCTCTATTTTGTTGACATCCTTCCTATAATTGGGCGACCAAAATTGTACACCATACTCCAGATTTGTTCTCACCAATGCCTTGTACAATTTTAACATTACATCCCAGCTTCTATACTGAATGCTCTGATTTATAAAGGCCAGCACACCAAAAGCTTTCTTTACCACCCTATCTATATGAGATTCCACCTTCAAGGAACTATGCACGGTTATTCCCAGATCCCTCTGTTCAACTGTATTCTTCAATACAGTACGTCCTATTTTGATTTGTTCTGCCAAGGTGTAGCACCTCACATTTATCAGCATTAAACTCCATCTGCCATCTTTCAGCCCATTCTTCCAAATGGCCTAAATCACTCTGTAGACTTTGGAAATCCTCTTCATTATCCACAACACCCCCTATCTTGGTATCATCTGCATACTTACTAATCCAATTTACCACACCTTCATCCAGATCATTGATGTACATGACAAACAACAAAGGACCCAACACCGATCCCTGAGGCACCCCACTAGTCACCTGCCTCCAACCCGACAAACAACCATCCACCATTACTCTCTGGCTTCTCCCATTCAGCCACTGTTGAATCCATCTTGCTACTCCTGCATTTATACCCAACAGTTGAACCTTCTTAATCAACCTTCCATGAGGAACCTTGTCAAAGGCCTTACTAAAGTCCATATAGACAACATCCACTGCTTTACCCTCGTCAATTTCCCTAGTAACCTCTTCAAAAAATTCAAGAAGATTAGTCAAACATGACCTTCCAGGCACAAATCCATGTTGACTGTTCCTAATCAGACCCTGTTTATCCAGATGCTTATATATATTATCTCTAAGTATCTTTTCCATTAATTTGCCCACCATTGAAGTCAAACTAACAGGCCTATAATTGCTAGGTTTACTCTTAGAACCCTTTTTAAACAATGGAACAACATGTGCAGTACGCCAATCCTCGGGGACTATTCCCGTTTCTAATGACATTTGAAATATTTCTGTCTTTAACAGCTTTAAACTGTGTCCCTCTCACATTGAAGCCATGCCTCTAGTTTTTCGTATGCCTCTAGGTTTGATTGTCTACCTTATCTATGCCCCTCATAATTTTATATACTTCTATCAGGTCTCCCCTTAGCTTCCGATGCTTCGGCGAAAACAATTTAAGTTTGTCCAACCTCTCTTTATAGTCTATACCTTCTAACCCTGGCAGCATTCTGGTAAACATCTTCTGCACCCTCTCCTAAGCTCCATATCCTTCCTGTAGCGGGGCGACTAGAACTGCACACACTGCCACAAATGTGGCCTAAACTGCAATATAACTTCCCGACTCTTGTACTCAATGCCCTGTGATGAAGGCAAGCAATCCATATGCCTTCTTTATCACTCTATCAACCTATGTTGCCACTTCATGTTGCCACTGAAAGCTGTGGACTTGCACCCCAAGATCCCCCGACACATCAACGCTGTTAAGGGTTTTGCCATCAACTATATACTTTCCCCTTAACTATCTGACAGAATGTTCATTAATCGAATACAGTCCTCATAAAAATATTAATGCTAGCTGCAAAGTATTTACTTCTGTTTGGAACATTTCTGTCACTTCTGAGAGATGTAATGAAAGAAATGATAAATAAAGTCTGTGGTAATTGTATACTGATAAACCATAATAAAGAGCAGATGGAATACTCAATCTTGTACTTGTCGTTTGTGTCTAGGTGGAGCATGACACCTCCGACTGTTAATGCGTATTATGTGCCTACAAAAAATGAGATTGTCTTTCCAGCGGGTATTTTGCAAGCCCCGTTCTATGCCAGAAGTAGCCCAAAGTAAGTACTTCCCGTGACACATTTGAGGGATGACATCTAAATTAAATGTTCATTGTGTAGATACTGAATTACTAATGTTTCTTTTTCACTTAACTGTAGGTCTCTGAACTTTGGTGGCATTGGTGTGGTGATGGGCCATGAATTAACACATGCCTTTGATGACCAAGGTACAGTAATGGTAGCAAACTCCAAATATACAGTTTTGCAATTTTGTCACTTGAACTTTGCAGACATAAACTTGCAACTCTTACCAGAGCGTTCTTTAACTGGAGCGGGATTGTTTCAATATTAAGATCACCATAATGGTCATAATTTTGGAGCAGTTCTCTGTCTCCATTGTATTGGACAAGCCAGGCTCATGAATGATTTGCATGATAAAATCAAATATTACTCTTCTACCATTTAGTTGTAGTCAAGTCAAGTGAGGAGTCAAGAGTGTTTTATTGTCATATGTTCCGGACGGGACAATGAAATCCTTACTTGCTGCAGCACAACACAATATGTGAATATGTAAACATTGTATATAATGGGGGGAAAAAGAAAAAGTTCACTAAATCACAAATATAGTGCAAATAACAAATAATAATATAGTCTTTTGCAGTTCAGAGCTCATAGCTTATTCGTTGTGTTCAATAGCTTGATGACTGTGGGGAAGAAGCTGTTCCTGAACCTGGACATTGCAGTCTTCAGGCTGTACAGTCCACATTCAAGCTGGATTTCAATTGCTGTTGATCTATCTAGTATTCATTACCATAGTGGGGTTAACCAGCAGCACTCTTTGAGAAATCATTCTGTATTTATCCCTTGAAATGTGAAAGGTGCAATGCACTGGGTACTTGGTGAGACCACTGTCCATAGCTATAAATGTAACCAAACAGAAAATAATGAAAATACTCAGCAACCTTGGAGACAAAAAAACGGAGTTATCAATTCAAGTTGATTAAGTTTCTGACAGACCCATAGAATTGTTATGGGACAGAAGCAGGCATTCAACCGATCAAGTCTGTGCAATCTCAGCAGTCCATTCCTCCTTTCTTCAAGACAAATATTCTCTCTTCCATTACCTATCTAGTTCTCTTTTGAAGGTATGGATTAATTCTCAACTCCATTCGCATATGGAGGCAATGAATTTCAGGTCATAATCACCCTTCACATAGAAAGAGTTTTTTCCGCATATTCCCCGAGTAATTTATACTCCAAATTTTAACTCTGCCTCCTGATCCTTAAACTACATGTTAATAGGAATGGATACCTCCTTCAAATCTCTCCTGATCCTTCTTCAGTAAAATGAGAACAGTTTGAACCCGCAGCTGAAATCCTTCATCAACAAAACAACTTTAACTTTCAATGTAATGTTGTACGTAGGTGTGTGGGCAGAAGAGCTCATTTGTCAAATGCATTTGCATTTTTTAGAGCAAACAGTTTGGGCTACAGCATCATCATGGCTATGTAATGTTATGTTACATTTTACTCTGTAACATTATCGTGTGCAGGCAGGGAACATGATAAAGATGGCAATTTACGACCATGGTGGCAAAACTCTTCACTTGAAACTTTTAAGAACAAAACTGAATGTATGGTCAACCAATACAACGAGTACACTGTAAATGGAGAGCATGTCAATGGGAAGCAAACCTTGGGTGAAAATATTGCTGACAGTGGAGGCCTCAAAGCTGCATATCATGTAAGTATAAAAATATATAGGCATTTAATAATGTGAAGTATTTGATATCTTATTGATACCTTGTAAATAAAGCAGACTAGGAATGGTAGAGTATACATTAAGTTGGAGGTGTGAGGTGAACTTGTACCAGACCTATACTGGCAGCAAAGTTCTTATTGCCCACCGAACCTGTATGTTACACTCCTTTCATTCTTGAAAAAACCTTTGCCAATGGAAAATTAGGTTGCAGGTTGCAGTGGAGCTTGTGATGGTGGATTAAGGTAAAGAGGATTGAACTAAATGAGAGATGTGGAAATGCTGGAATGTTGTGTAGAAATTGTATGGTGAGATGGAGTTTGAAGGATTGTGCTGTCGGGAGAGACAGGAGAAGGGTGTAGACAGAGGGGGTTACGTGAGGAGTGAGACTGGATTGATAAGTGAGGTTAATATAAGATTGAGAGATGTGAGATGAATCAGATCAAAAGTAGAGGTTGTTGGAGAGAAGGTTGGCTGTAGGTCAGGAATGTAGGGAAGGGGTGGAGGTAAAAATGATCAATGGTCCTGAGAAGGGCCTGAGCTGGACTTAAGGACCATTTGGACAGACTATTGATTGTTGGAGCAGGGGCTAGGTGGATATATAATTGTTCTGAAGATATTGTCTGGTCAGGGGTGCAAGAATATGTAGCAGAACAAATATAATAGTTCTAACATCAACAAAACCATTTCAATGGGGATAAACTCATACATGATGAATGCCTCAGACACATTTTGGCTGTGTTTAACATGTTGAAAAGGGCTTCAATTAGGGACTATTTCATTGTACAAGTCCATTACTGTTTGCCTTGCATCCTACATTACAAAGCATTTTGTGCAAGTGTCATCAAAACATGTAATGCATTCAATTTTATATCATTTCTCTGCCCAGTAACTTTCAAGTATATCTGAGCAATATGTACAATGGATGCAGAAACAATTTCCTGAGGTGTGTTGCACTAAATGCTTGATTGGGTTCTTGATAAAATTAAATTATGTTCATATAGTACTGCAGTATCAGACAGTAGACATTCTGCGCTATCCAGCAATACCTACGTACAATTCAGCTTCAGAAGGAGTTTTATACAGTAGCATTTAAGTCATATATTAGGAAAGAAGATAAATCATTGGGTGAACGAAATGATCAGACAGATGTGAGCCAAGACTCGCTGTAAAAAAAATTATGAAGTACATTGGAGTAAATTGGGACAGTTTGTTTTATGGGAAAGATGTGGAAGAGAAATGGAGGACATTTAAAGGGGAAATTTTAAGAGTACAGAATCTTTATGTCCCTGTTCGGTTGAAAGGAAATAGTAAAAATTGGAAAGAGCCATGGTTTTCAAGGGAAATTGGACACTTGGTTTGGAAAAAGAGAGAGATCTACAATAATTATAGGCAGCATGGAGTAAATGAGGTGCTTGAGGAGTATAAAGAATGTAAAAAGAATCTTAAGAAAGAAATTAGAAAAGCTAAAAGAAGATATGAGGTTGCTTTGGCAAGTAAGGTGAAAGTAAATCCAAAGGGTTTCTACAGCTATATTAATAGCAAAAGGATAACGAGGGATAAAATTGGTCCATTAGAGAGTCAGAGTGGACAGCTATCTGCAGAGCCTAAAGAGATGGGGGAGATATTGAACAATTTATTTTCTTCGGTATTCACCAAGGAGAAGGATATTGAATTATGTGAGGTAAGGGAAACAAGTACAGTAGCTATGGAAACTATGAGATTCAAAGAAGAGGAAGTACTGACACTTTTGAGAAATATAAAAGTGGATAAGTCTCCAGGTCCGGACAGGATATTCCCTAGGACATTGAGGGAAGTTAGTGTAGAAATAGCAGGGGCTATGACAGAAATATTTCAAATGTCATTAGAAACGGGTATAGTGCCGGAGGATTGGCGTACTGCGCATGTTGTTCCATTGTTTAAAAAGGGTTCTAAGAGTAAACCTAGCAATTATAGACCTGTTAGTTTGATGTCAGTGGCGGGCAAATTAATGGAAAGGATACTTAGAGATAACATATATAAGCATCTGGATAAACAGGGTCTGATTAGGAACAGTCAACATGGATTTGTGCCTGGAAGGTCATGTTTGACTAATCTTCTTGAATTTTTTGAAGTGGTTACTCGGGAAATTGATGAGGGTAAAGCAGTGGATGTTGTATATATGGACTTCAGTAAGGCCTTTGACAAGGTTCCTCATGGAAGGTTGGTTAAGAAGGTTCAATTGTTGGGTATTAATGGTGGAGTAGCAAGATGGATTCAACAGTGGCTGAATGGGAGATGCCAGAGAGTAATGGTGGATGGTTGTTTGTCAGGTTGGAGGCCAGTGACTAGTGGGGTGCCACAGGGATCTGTGTTGGGTCCACTGTTGTTTGTCATGTACATCAATGATCTGGATGATGGTGTGGTAAATTGGATTAGTAAGTATGCAGATGATACTAAGATAGGTGGGGTTGTGGATAATGAAGTCGATTTTCAAAGTCTACAGAGAGATTTATGCCAGTTGGAAGAGTGGGCTGAAAGATGGCAGATGGAGTTTAATGCTGATAAGTGTGAGGTGCTACATCTTGGCAGGACAAATCAAAATAGGACGTACATGGTAAATGGTAGGGAATTGAAGAATGCAGGTGAACAGAGGGATCTGGGAATAACTGTGCGCAGTTCCCTGAAAGTGGAATCTCATGTAGATAGGGTGGTAAAGAAAGCTTTTGGTGTGCTGGCCTTTATAAATCAGAGCATTGAGTATAGAAGTTGGGATGTAATGTTAAAATTGTACAAGGCATTGGTGAGGCCAATTCTGGAGTATGGTGTACAATTTTGGTCGCCTAATTATAGGAAGGATGTCAACAAAATAGAGAGAGTACAGAGGAGATTTACTAGAATGTTGCCTGGGTTTCAGCAACTAAGTTACAGAGAAAGGTTGAACAAGTTAGGGCTTTATTCTTTGGAGCGCAGAAGGTTAAGAGGGGACTTGATAGAGGTCTTTAAAATGATGAGAGAGATAGACAGAGTTGACGTGGATAAGCCTTTCGCACTGAGAGTAGGGAAGATTCAAACAAGGGGACATGACTTGAGAATTAAGGGACAGAAGTTTAGGGGTAACATGAGGGGGAACTTCTTTACTCAGAGTGGCAGCTGTGTGGAATGAGCTTCCAGTGAAGGTGGTGGAGGCAGGTTCGATTTTATCATTTAAAAATAAATTGGATAGGTATATGAACGGGAAAGGAATGGAGGGTTATGGTCTGAGTGCAGGTAGATGGGACTAGGGGAAAATAAGTGTTCGGCACGGACTAGAAGGGCCGAGATGGCCTGTTTCCGTGCTGTAATTGTTATATGGTTATATGGTTATATTCTTGAAAAAACAACATTCTTGCAACAATGAAGTAAAGCATAACAGTTAAATATGCAATAGCTTGGTTATGGTCTATGGTGGATAGACACACAAGGAAAGAAATACCTTCCAAACAGTAATTAAAATATAATGTATTGTGGATGCACATCTGTGGTCAGCACTATCACTTATTAAGTTTGCCCAACATGCTTTCAAAGTGTCTTTACATTCCTCACAACTATGCAGCCGCAGATGAGGCGATGTGATGTCATTATGATCTTTTGGTCGCAATGTCTGCCCAGATATCAGTGAAAGGATTTATGGGTGGAGTTTCATATGAATTCATAGCCTTTAATCTGCTCACCTGCAATTTGGAAGAGACACAGACATAGAATGGTACTGCACAAGAACAGGCCCTTCGGTCCACAAAGTTGGTGCCAAACATGATGCCAAGACCATCACTTATCTACCGGCACATAAGCCTAGTCCCTCGATTCTCTGCACATCCTCATGCCTATCCAAATGTCTTTTAAATGACGTTAAAGTATTTGCTGCCAGTGTTTTACAGACACTCACCACATGCTGTGTTAAAAACCCTGCCCCGCACAGCTCATTTAAACTTTGTCCCTCTCACCTTAAAGCTATGCCCTCTAGGATTTGATTTTTCAAAACTGGGAAAAGATCACGAATGTCTACCCTATCTGTGGCTCCAATAATTTTATATTACTATGGCTCCAATAACATGTCCATCAGGTATCCACTCAACTTCTGGTTTTGCGGAGAAAATAATCCAAGCCTGATCAACCTCTCCATGATGTTAATACAGGCATCATTTGGGTAAACCTACTCTGTACCTTTCCAAAGCCTCCACATCCTTCCTGTAAAGTGGCGACCAGAACTGCACACAACACTCTAAATGCAGTCTAACCCAAGTCCTGAAAAGCTGCAATATGACTTCCTGATTCCTTACTTAATGCCCCGATCTATCAAAGCAAGTATACCATATGCCTTTGTTACCACTCTATCTACTTGTGTTGCCACTTTCAGTTATGGACTTGGATCCCTCTGTCCATCAATGCTGTTAAGGGTCATGCCATTAATTGTATATTTTCCTCTTGCAATTGACCTCCCAAAGTGCAACACCGCGCACTTGCTCAGATTAAACTCCATTTACCATTTCTCCACCCGTTTGTGTAGCTTATTTACATCCCACTCTATATTTTATCAGTCTTCCTCACAGCAATCTTGGTGTCAGCAAACTTACGAACCAACCCATCTATGTTTACATCCAAGTCATTTATATATATCACAACAACAGGGTTCCTAGCAGAATTACCTGCAGAACTTCACTAGTCACAGACCACCAATAGACCTGTTGGTATTCTTTGAGGAAGCCAATAGCAGGATGGACAAAGGAGAATCAGTGGATGTCGTTTACCTGGATTTTCAAAAGGCATTCGATAAGGTGCTGCACGTGAGGTTGCTAAAGAAGATGAGAGCCCATAGTGTCAGAGGGAAGATACTAGCATGAATAGCAAGTTGGCTAGATGGCAGAAGGTAAAGAGTAGCAATAAAGTATTTTTTTCTAGTTGGCTGCCAGTGACTAGCGGAGTTCCGCAGGGGTCGGTGCTGGGGCCGCTACTCGTCACGATGTATATCAATCATTTGGATGAAGGAATTGAAGGTTTTGTGGCCAAGTTTGCAGATGATACAAAGAGGGGCAGGTAGTGTAGAGAAAGCAAGGACTCTGCAGAAGGACTTGGACAGGTTGGGGGAGTAGGCAAAGTAGCAGATGTGTAGCACTGTGTAGTAAAGTATGGAGTCATGCATTTTGATAATAGAAATAAAGCTGTAGACTATTTTCTAAATTGAAAAGGAAATCAGAAACCGGAGGTGCAAAGGTACTTAGGAGTGCCCAAAAAATTAATTTGCAAGTCGAATCAGTAGTAAGAAAGGCAAATGCAATGCTAGCATTTAAATCAAGAGGACTAGAATATAAAATCAGGGATGTAATGCTGAGGGCTTATAAGGCACTGGTCAGATCGCACTTGCAGTATTGTGAGCAGTTTTGGGCCCCCTATCTGTGGAAGGATGTGCCGTTGAGAAGATTCCGGAGAACGTTTACAAGCATCCTCCCAGGAATGAGTGGGTTAACATATGATGAGCGTTTGATGGCACTGGGCCTGTACTCGCTGGAGTTTAGAAGAATGAGGAAGGACCTCATTGAAGCTTACCAAATGGTGAAAGGCTTGGTTAGAGTGGATGTGGAGTGGATGTTTCCACTAGTGGGAGAGTCTAGATCCAGAGGCCATAGCCTCAGAATAAAAGGAAGTACCTTCAGAAAGGAGATGAGGAAGAATTTATTTAGTCAGAGGGACGTGCAGGAAAGGGTGAGATATTCATTATGTGCGGACAGATGAGAGTTGGTCTTGGCATCATGTTCGGCGTAGACAGTGTGGTTCCTGTTCTGTCTTTTATAAAAGGGAAAATAGAGATTGAACTGGTTATGAGTTATTATAGGAGGGCCTGGTGTATATATAGTTTTCCTGAGGGTGAGCCGGACGTAACCATTAATATACTGATTATTTTTACCATTTACCATTAATATTTTGACATTCTTAAATTGACTGCAACCTTAATCATGTTTTGTAAACATTTCAGGCTTACAAAACTTGGGTGAAACGGAATGGAGAAGAAAACATCCTGCCTGCTGTTGGACTGACCAACCATCAACTATTTTTTGTAGGATTTGCGCAAGTAAGAGAAACGTTAGATAGATTTAGATGAAGATTACTTTACCAAATTTATTCTTCACATTTAAAACTTTAAAAAATCAAATTGAACTTCAATGTTTGAAACTTATTTGAAAAAATGAGGGCATGTTAGACATTGGTCTCAAATAATGCATGCAATTGTTCTGTCTGTGATAGTAATTGAGATACGGAGGATCATTTGGGGGATATTTGTATTTGGGCAAAGTGGCAGAGTAAACGTTAAAGTTAAGACATTTACAGCATTAACATCACTGCATTTGCTCACCTGGGCTACTCCAGTAGCATCTCCCAGCCTGTAACCTCTGCCAACTGCCTGATTATGTCGAGCAAAGAAGTCCTTCTGCAGTTGTACAGAGCCCTAATGAGACCACACCTGGAGTATTGTGTACAGTTTTGGTCCCCTAATTTGAGGAAGGACATTCTTGCTATTGAGGGAGTGCAGCGTAGGTTTACAAGGCTAATTTCTGGGATGGCGGGACTGTCATATGCTGAGAGAATGGAGCAGTTGGACTTGTACACTCTGGAGTTTAGAAGGATGAGAGGATATCTCATTGAAATATATAAGATTGTTAAGGGCTTGGACATGCTAGCGGCAGGAAACATGTTCCCGATGTTGGGGGGATCCAGAACCAGGGGCCACAGTTTAAGAATAAGCATTTAGAACGGAGACGAGGAAACACTTTTTCTCACAGAGAGTGGTGAGTCTGTGGGAATTTCCAGGTTCTCTGGATGCTTTCAAGAGAGAGCTAGATAGGACTCTTAAAAATAGCGGTATGGGGATATGGGGAGAAGGCAGGAACGGGGTACTGATTGGGGCTGATCAGCCATGATCACATTGAATGGCAGTGCTGGCTCGAAGGGCCGAATGGCCTACTCCTGCACCTATTGTCTATTGTCATAAAACTGTTGAACTGTGAGAATGGGGGAAAAAAGCAGATCTTTGAGTAAAGCAATGAAGCAGAATGGCCGATAAGCTCGGGCCCAAATAAACATTCTTTACTCATACACACAGAGTAGAAGGAGAACACTGAATGAGCTGGAAGCACAAATTTAACTTGGATGACATGGTGTCTATATGACCACAAGACAGTCTACACTGGCAATCAAATTGACCAGGTCATTAGGTCGACAGGAAAGATAGAGAAAATGATAGGAGAATAACTGTTTTAATAATTTAGGAGGAAATCATTTTGATGATAAGAGTACTTAAGGTAAGCAAATAGTTTTGAGTTGATAAATAGAATTAAGAAATTGTGTTAGGACTTCTTCTGAGATTTATGTATAGGTTCAATTATATTAACCATGTTGGAGGAAATGTGTTAATGTATAAATTAGCCATCAATCAATCAATCAATCAATCAAAGACTTTATTGTCATTCAAAAATACACCAACAAATGCAAGTCTGAATGGAATTTCGTTGTATCTGGCTCACTGTGCACCGTAGCTATGAGTCTGGTAGTAGTTTCAAAGGAGGTTCATTACTTTGCAGCAGTGTACACAGGAGAAAGAATGCATCCTGGAATTCCCAAGCACACAGATATTGGATTCAGGATCGACACTTAGCAAAGTCAATGAAGAAAATAGCATAAGTGAAGAGTAAAACTTGCCCGATCCCAGAAGTTCTCCCCCTCCTGTTTTAAATGAACTTGATTAAGTGAACATTACACATTTCATTACTAGATTCTTCCAAGTTCTTAGTTTAGTTTAGTTTAGAGATACAGTGCGGAAACAGTCCCTTTTGGCCCACCGGGTCCGCGCCGAACAGCGATCCCCGCACAATAACACTATCGTATACCCACTAGGGACAATTTTTACATTTACCAAACCAATTAACCTACATACCTGTACGTCTTTGGAGTGCGGGAGGAAACCGAAGATCTCGGAGAAAACCCACGCAGGTCACGGGGAGAACGTACAAACTCCGTACAGACAGCGCCCGAAGTCAGGACTCATAGTCAGGATCTCCGGCGCTGCATTCGCTGTAAGGCAGCAAGTCTACTGCTGCATCACCGTGCCACTCTTCACCTGGGATTGGATAATTCATCCTGTGGCTTGGAGATTTGCACATGTCAGTCAGCTATTAAACAGATGCATTCCTGAAGGCACTTGGTAGATTCTCTGAAAAGAGATTGCTGGTGAAGTTTGAGACTCATGGAGTTGAATGTAAATTATTGAGCTGGCTACCTGTCAAAACAGGGGGCATGGAGTAGGGAAAGGAAGTAGCTATTCAACATGATGTGATTTGTAGGGGTCATAGCCATAGAATCAGCATGGAATCAGGCCATCTGGTCCATGTCCACACCACATTAGGCAGGAAATTGTGTTGGGTAGACTAATGGGACTGAAGGCTGATAAATCCCCAGGGCCCGATGGTCTGCATCGCAGGAAGAAGCTCTAGAAATCGTGGATGCATTGGTGATCATTTTACAATGTTCTGTAGATTCAGGATCAGTTCCTGTGGATTGGAGGGTAGCTAATGTTATCCCATTTTTTAAGAAAGGCGAGAGAGAGAAAACAGGGAGTTATAGACCAGTTAGGCTGACATCGTTGGTGGGGAAGATGCTGGAGTCAATCATAAAAGATGAAATAGCAGCACATTTGGATAGCAGTAACTTGCTCGGTCCGAGTCAGCATGGATTTACGAAGGGGAAATCATGCTTGACTAATCTGCTGGAATTTCTTGAGGATGTAACTGGGGAAATGGACAAGGGAGAGCCAGTGGATGTACTGTACCTGAATTTTCAGAAAGCATTTGATAAGGTCCCACATAGGAGATTAGTGGGCAAAATTAGGGCACATGGTATTGGGGGTAGAGTGCTGCCATGGATAGAGAAGTGGTTGGCAGACAGGAAACAAAGAGTAGAGATTAACGGGTTCCTTTCAGAATGGCAGGCAGTGACTAGTGGGGTACCGCAAGGCTCAGTGCTGGGACCGCAGCTATTTACAATATACATAAATGATTTAGATGAAGGGATTCAAAGTAACATTAGTAAATTTGCAGATGACACAAAGCTGGATGGCAGTGTGAACTGTGAGGGGGATGCTATGAGAATGCAGGGTGACTTGGACAGGTTGGGCGAGTGGGCAGATGCAGTTTAATGTGGATAAATGTGAGGTTATCCACTTTCGTAGCAAAAACAGGAAGGCAGATTATTATCTAAATGGTGTCAAGTTGGGAAAAGGGAATGTACAACGGGATCTGGGGCTCCTTGTTCATCAGTCAATGAAAGTAAGCATGCAGGTACAGCAGGAAAGTGAATGGCATGTTGGCCTTCATAGCACGAGGAGTTGAGTATAGGGGCAAAGAGGTCCTTCTGCAGTTGTACAGGGTCCTAGTGGGACCACACCTTCAATATTGTCTGCAGTTTTGGTCCCCTAATTTGAGGAAGGACATTCTTGCTATTGAGGGAGTGCAGCGTAGGTTGACAAGGTTAACAAGGATGGCGGGACTGAGAGAATGGAGCAGCTGGGCTTGTATACTCCCGAATTTAGAAGGTTGAGAGGGGATCTTATTGAAACATATAAGATTATTAAAGGTTTGGACACGTTAGAGGCAGGAATCATGTTCTCGATGTTGGGGGAGTCCAGAACCAGGGACCACAGTTTAATAAGGGGTCAGCCATTTAGAACGGAGACGAGGAAACTCTTTTTCTCACAGAGAGTTGTGAGTCTGTGGAATTATCTGCGTCAGAGGGCAGTGGAGGCCGGTTCTTTGGATACTTTCAAGAGAGAGCTAGATAGGGCTCTTAGAGATAGTGGAGTCAGGGGATATGGGGAGAAGGCAGGAACGGGGTACTGATTGGGGATGATCAGCCATGATCACATTGAGTGGCGGTGCTGGCTCGAAGGGCAGAATGGCCTACTCCTGCACCTATTGTCTATTGATCCCAGTGGCCATACATCCATATTAAACCCAGGTTCCAGCACATGGCCTGAGCCTTCAAAGCCTGACCTATTTGAGTGCTCATTTGGACATCTCTTAAATACCATGAGAAATTCTATTTCAACCACACTCTCTGGCAGTTCATTCTATGGATGAGAAATGTCATCTTCAAAATCACCTTCAAATCTCTTACCCCTTACCCTAAATGTAAGTCCTCCAGTTTTATTTACCTCTGGTAAAGGGAAATAAATCCTGCAGTCTAATCTACCCATCCCCTCATAATTAGAAATACTTCACTCATGCCCCTCTTAACCTCCTCTGCTCCAGGACAAACAGACCTCCCCTCACCAGTGTCTTTCACTGTGCCTTTCACATGACACTAAACTAAACTAAAGGCCGTACTCTGTTCATTGTAGATTCAAAATCCTACCCTTGGAAACTGGGCCCTTCTTCCCAACCCATCATGCCAACCATGATGCAAATATATGCAAATACTTGTGTTTAAGAAGGAACTGCAGATGCTGGAAAATCGAAGGTACACAAAAATGCTGGAGAAACTCAGCGGGTGCAGCAGCACTATGGAGTGAAGGAAATGGGCAACGTTTCGGGACGAAACCCTTCTTCAGACTGATCCGAAGGAAATAGGCAACCTATTTGCCTATTTCCTTCGCTCCACAGATGCTGCTGCACCCGCTGAGTGTCTCCAGCATTTTTGTGTACCTATGCAAATACTTGCCTGCATTTGATCCATATTCCTCTAACAAAAAATATCGATGTATCTGTCCAAATGCCTTTCAAACATTGAATTGTATCTGCCCCCATCACTGCTTCTGGCAGCTGGTTCCACATACCCTGCAAAAAACTTGCCCCTCTAAATCTTTCCCCTCTCACCTTAAACTATGCCTGTTAGTTTTAGACTCCCCGACCTGGGAAGAAGACTGATTATTGCCCGCCAGCCAGACACGGTGTTCTTCGGTACAGGTGCAACCGGTGGTGGTTGGCAAGTAGCTACTGGGCGGAAGGCTGGCTGCTCTGTCCCGGTTCTCTCTCTCCTCTCCCTCTCTCTCTCTCTCTCTCTCTCTCTCTCTCTCTCTCTCTCTCTCTCTCTCTCTCTCTCTCTCTCTCTCTCTCTCTCTCTCTCTCTCTCTCTCTCTCTCTCTCTCTCTCTCCCCCCGTTATGTCATCCCCCTGAGCCAGGAAGACCCGGTCCCTCAGACCTGAACCGCACAGTACATTGTATAAATAACTATATAAATATGTCAAGGTTCATTAAATAAACTTTATTTGATGCGGCCTGCCAACCGCTCACAGACATGGGATCCGGCCCCTATGCACAACAAGTTTGCTCTAACCCAAGCAACATCCCATTGAATCTTTTCTGCACTCTCTCTAACTTCATCATATTCTTCTTACAGCAGGGTGATCGGAACTGCACTCAGTACTCCAAGTGCAACTTGATACAACTGTATCTTGATGTCCCGACATCTAGACACAGTGCCCCAGATGATGAATGCAAGCATACCATTTGCCTTCTTCACCATTCTGTCTACCTGTGTTGCCATTTTCAGGCAGCTACGTACTGGTACCCCAACGTCTTGCTGTTCAATAATACTCCCCCAGGGAACTAACATTCACGGTGTATATGCTGGTCTAGTTTAACTTCCCAAAATGTATCACTTTGCACTTGTCGAAGTAAATTTGATCTGCCTTTCCCTTGCCCACTTTTCCAGTTGATCTAGATCCTCTTACAACTTTCGACAGTCGTCTTCATTGCCCACTGTACCATTAATTTTGGTGTAATGTGCAAACTTGCTAAACATGCCACCTAGCAGCAAATTAATAACATATGTGATGAACAATAAGGGACCCAACATTAATCCCTGCAGCACATTGCTGGTTACAGGTCTGAAATGCAATTCTCCACTACCATTCATTGTCTCCTATCACCAATTATGTATCTAATTTGCCATCTTCCCCAGGATCCCATGCTAACTTGCTTGACCAGCCGACAATGCAGGACCTTGTCAAAGGCCTTGCTAAAGTTCCGGTAAGCAACATTCACCACTCTGCCTTACCAATCCTTTTGCTCACCTCTTCAATAACTCCATTCAATTGGAGAGTTCTTTGCCTTTCCAAATGCAGATTGATCCTGTCTCTCAGACTCATCTCCAGTAACTTGCCCAACACTGATGTTGGCCTCACTGGCCTGCAGTTCCCTGGCTTGTCCTTGCAGCCCTTCTTAAATACAGGCACAACTCCAGCCCATTCCTGCTACCTCACCCGTGGTTAAGGAAGATATAAAAACCTCTGCCGTGCCCCAGCAATTTTCTTCCTTGCTTCTCACAATGTCCCAATATACACTGGTCAGGCCCTGTGGATTTGTCCACCTTCATGTGCTTCAACAACCACCGACAACTCCTTCATAATGTCGACATGCTTCGGGATATCACTGAACTCACTAGCTTCACTTGCTCTCTGGTGAAAACAGACTGCGTTTAAGACTGCGCCCATCTCCTGTGACTCTACCAGTAGATTCTCTAATCCTGCCTGCCCTGTGCTTCACTCTAAGAGGACATGTTGTCCCTGAACTCCCCCATCCGACCAGTCCTAGCTATTTCCATAATTATCATGAAACTACTAGAATCTTGCTCACTGGTCCCAAAGTACTCCCCCACTGACACGATATACCCATAAACATCGTGAATGAAGGTACATAAAACCAAGTTTGCCGACAACAAAATAACTACAATTGTAGCGGTATGGACAGGAAGAGTAAGTCACAAGGATTTGTTTGTACATTATATGAATGGGGTCAAATGGGCAAGTGAATTTCACCGTAACCCATCTGAGATCGCCCATTGTGGACCTAAATATGGCTGCACACTTTCTAAAAGTAAAAGGCTAAAAAATTGGGGGTCTATATAATTTAAAGGATTATCACATCATCGATGGACAGAGCAATTGAAACGGTCAATTGCTTTTATATCTAGAGCACTAGAATGAACGAGGAAATAAGTTAACCAATGGCTACAAAGGTTCATAGTTTAAATATACTTCAAATTCCATGAATAGTTCTGGATATCATATCTTAGAAAGTCCGTATTGACCTTACAGGAATGCATTTCAAGAGAGAGTTAGATTTGGCTTTTAGGGCGAAGGGAATCAAGGGATATGAGGAAAAACGCTGGAACGTGGTACTGATTTTGGACGATCAGCCCTGATCATTTTGAATGGTGGTGCTGGGTCGAAGGGCCGAATGGCCTACTCCTGCACCTATTTTCTCTCTTTCTCTGTTTCTATCTAGATTGACACTTGTACTACAAGAGTAAAAACATGAGGCTAAATTACAAAGACTAATGGATGATTTGGTCAAAGTTTTATAGATATTAAGGGGGTTTGAGGAGGCACAGAGAGTGGTTGATTTGGAGTATGGGACTGAGAGTGCATTGTCATAGAAAATACAGGTAGGCCCTCCAGAGTCAAAGTTGACAAGTGTGATGCAAAACATGGCAGAAATATGGAACTCTTCCACAAACAAATTGATGCAGGGCAATGACTCTGAGAAGGACCAAAGCTACCAAAGGATCTGGGCCAAAGTGGAATACGTAGAGTCAAGTCATAGATTAGTGGTAGTCTTGTGTGGAGCAACACCAAAATATTCCCTCATCAATGATCCTGTAGCCTCAACATTTGTGTCCAAGTCTGACATGCTGCTCATAAAATGTGTAGGAAGGAACTGCTGATGCTGGTTCATTCATTCATTCATTCATTCATTCATTCATTCATTCATTCATTCATTCATTCATTCATTCATACCGAAGATAGACACAAAATGCTGGAGTAACTCAGCGGGTCAGACAGTATCACTGGAGAAAGGGAATAGGTGATGTTTTGGGTCAACATAGAAACATAGAAAATAGGTGCAGGAGTAGGCCATTCGGCCCTTCGAGCCTGCACCGCCATTCAATATGATCATGGCTGATCATCCAACTCAGTATCCCATCCCTCCCTTCTCTCCATACCCCCTGATCCCTTAAGCCACAAGTGCCACATCTAACTCCCTCTTAAATATAGCCAATGAACTGGCCTCAACTACCTTCTGTGGCAGAGAATTCCACAGATTCACCACTCTCTGTGTAAAAAATGATTTTCTCATCTCGGTCCTAAAAGACTTCCCTCTTATCCTTAAACTGTGACCCCTAGTTCTGGACTTCCCCAACATCAGGAATAATCTTCCTGCATCTAGCCTGTCCAACCCCTTAAGAATTTTGTAAGTTTCTATAAGATCCCCCCTCAATCTTCTAAATTCTAGCGAGTACAAGTCGATCTATCCAGTCTTTCTTCATATGAAAGTCCTGCCATCCCAGGAATCAGTCTGGTGAACCTTCTCTGTACTCCCTCTATGGTCAAGTCTGAGTTACTCCAGCTTTTTGTGTCTCTGCAGTTTACAAAATTGGGTTGCTGGTTATTTTAAATGATTGAGTAAAGATTTGCTACCTAAAGTGATAAAGCTTGTATTATTGTGACGTATTTTTTTTTACAGATAAATAATGCAACTAGCTGTAATTGTTATTATCTAACAGGTATGGTGCTCAGTGCGTACCCCGGAGAGTGCGCATGAGGGGCTCATTACTGATCCACACAGCCCAGAAAGAATTCGGGTTATTGGAACATTATCAAATTCTAAAGACTTTGGTGAACATTTCAATTGTCCCTTGGGAACGCCAATGAATCCTGGAAAGCAGTGTGAGGTGTGGTAGTTGCAGTTGGAACTGATGGAACTTTACACTGGATAATCTGTACAAAAAATTGGAAAAAATATGCTGAAATACTGATCCAAGGGGAAATCATGATAAACGAAGACATACTATATATTGTGCACTTTTTAAACTAAAATGTTAAGATTATTAAATGTTATAAACACAGTACATGTCTTGTGTATCACTAGCCTGTGGGATACAAAGCAAATGGGACAACTATCTATAGCTTTTTCCTGAGGAAATAAAGTGGAATAAATTGATGTATTTTTTAAAAATCCACATGACCCAGGATTTGAGCTGTAGATACAAGCATATTTCCAATGCAGATTGATAGTGTCCATTTCATTACAGAGTACCTTGAAGCTGTGCTTTTCTAAATGAATTGAAAATTTAAGCTCGTTTGGCATACGTAGGCGGTATATTTTGAAGTATTTTACGCTGCAAGTTTTGAATCTAATTGTGCAATGCCATTCAAAAAGCAAAATAACGTACCTTTTCTTTGTGAATTATATATTACAGTCTGCAACTGAATAACCATCCAGCTGATCATGCAGGCAATTTGTATTTTATCTATTGTTACAGTGGAAGAGTATAGGTCCTGCAGCCCACTTCCATATTACCCGTCCTTGCTGTCAGAGTAACAGAAAAAGCGTAAATATACTGCTCATTCGCATAACTATGGTAGTGGAAGTCTTAACACAAATGGTCATATTCAGATTATGGTAAAACAACAGTAAAGAGAATTCTGTATTTAAATGCACAATTAGTGCATAATGTAAGAATTTTAATTTACAGATTTAATAACTGAAAATAAATCACAATCCCAGGTATATCGGCCTTATATGTGCAAAGTATAATCTCACATTTTAAAATAGTATATGAACAAAATATTAAAAGTGGGAATGCAACTGAAATAACAACTTTTCAAGAATCCTTCAATGTTCGGTGTCAAATGAGGATAATGAAGAAAAAGGATCTTGACGAGAAGCAATGGAAAATGATTAGTATTTTAAATATCAAAATACAAGGAGAGGAAAGCAAGTGGAAACATTTAAAGATTACAAGATATATAAATGTTGCTTTGCTGGCTGGACTCATTCTTAAATCACGCCTTATACTGTGTGTAGGTATCTCCTGTTGCATTATGTTTCGCACTTCATGGTAGGTGCTGAAGCCTCTGGCAACTCTCAGTAGAGTAGCTACTTTTAAAGTACAGGGGGGGGGATCAAAAACAGTCAATATTATTTTACATTATAGATATTATAAAGATGGATTAAATTATGTTACTAAAACGCAGTACCTTGTTAATGGCTGTGGGCAAATATAGATATGTAAGAAATCTACTTTTGTGATACACTCAGAATCTTATAGATGACTACTTAGATGAGGCTTGTAAGAGCTAGATTCAAGTGTGTATGAGAGCAGATACCATTTTGTTAGCTGTTTGTCTTATTCCAGTGCCTTTATGTGACGTGCCCATGAAATATGGAGAATTGTGAGTGATTTTGGCCAGAATTATCCATGATCAATTATATTATTTTTTACATACAACATAAACAGTGAACATTTTTCTTCTGTCATGCCTATGTTGATTTAAATCATAATTGCTCATGATGCATTACTAACCCAATGCCTTGGTCATCGTGTCAACAATGTTTACTCCAAATTATTTCAGATTCTGTCCCCTTTAGCTGCTTAATATTTATTTCTAAAGAACCAAAGATGTGTGATATTATGCAGTCCTGCTGCAGGGTTTCAATGTGAAATGATGACTATTGCCTTGCACCCCACAAATGCTGCTCAACCCACGACTTCCTCCAGCAGATTGTTTCTTGCTATGGTCAAAATGAGCCACGATCAAGTAATATAAATTCACGATATTAAGCTCCTTTATTCAGATGGAGTGCACCTTTTATTTGAAGGACCACTCGGCTGAGACGTTTATCTTTTCAAGAGATTCTGCCCCTCCACCCCCTCTTGTTTTTTACATTAGTAGGGAGATAACATCCAGTATGCTTCTACACCCGCCAATTTAAAATGACTGATTACACAGTACAGAAAAGGCCTTTCAGGATGATTCTTGCATTGTGTCCCATTATCTGTATAAGCTGCTGAAAACTTTCCACAATGCCATGAGCTAGCATTGCTAGGTCTCAGATCGGTCATTGTGGAAAAATTCCATTGTACAGTACAGCTCATGAAACCCTGCAGCATTGCCTGACTTGTTTGCTCCAAGAACCAACAATGTATTTTTATTTTCTACCTGTTATGCACAAAAACATATATTCAAATTAGTGCTTTTCTGTAGGATGAATGCGTTTAACAATTTAACATATTCATCAATTCTCTCCTGTGAAGTCACACATCTGAAGTTTGCAATCATGTGCATGGTTTATTTGTAAACATTTCACCACTGCAGGATAGTAGAGATCTTAGATGAACAAGAAGTAAATGGAATCATTGTGCAAGATATTCAGGGAATTCAGTAAATACTTCCTTGAACATTGACAGCTATGGGTGAGTTTCTGCTGTGTGCATAATACAGGGAATTCTCAAAGATGAAAGTAAGAGAATGAATCAAACTTGGTAAACGATATTGTGCATTGGGGGGAGCAAGGAAAGGTCAAGGAGTCATGGGTGGGCAATGCCGATTGAGTTACGGCAACATGTTCTGAATTCATTACTACAAAGTCTTCAATGATTTTTGGCTGATAATGTAGACCTCTTGCAGGCCCAGAATCAATCCATGCTTAAAGGACAATACTTTAGCAAGAAGATTCAAACTTTGTACAGGGCTGGAGATTTGGCAACCCTGCTTGAACATTATGATGATGAGCAGAGATTAAATGCATGATCTAAGATTAGATTAAGTGTATGATTTTAACAATCCATGTCATTATCATTTTAGCTTTCAACCCAAGACACAACCACACAAAAACTGGTATCTGGTATGACAGCTTTCTTTGACTGCATTTGACTCCCTTTTCCAGAACAATTAGTCAGAGTAGGCATTTGGGTCAAAAACCCATTTGTCCGTGACCCACTTCCATACAATTGTGCCTTAACTTCATCCTTTGTTGGTTAAACTTCCACCTTAAAGAGTATTCAGGTTCATTCTCTATTTTCCCCAATATGGTTTTCAATAGGCATTGGTATCGAAATACTGGAGTTAAACAATTAATGTTAAAGAACTTAACTAAATAAGTAAGTACTTAAAATGTAAGAGATACAACTGGGTGTAGGCCATTCGTACCTTTCAACAAGAACATGCCTGATCTGACATTGGCCTCAGCTCCACTTTTTTGCCTGAAACCCATAACCATTCAATCCCTACAGATCAAAGGTACACAAATAAGCTGGAGAAACTCAGCGGGTGCAGTATCATCTATGGAGCGAAGGAAATAGGCAACGTTTCGGCCCGAAACGTTGCCTATTTCCTTCACTCCATAGATGCTGTTACACCCGCTGAGTTTCTCCAGCTTTTTTGTGTACCTTCGATTTTCCAACATCTGCAGTTCCTTCTTAAACCCTACAGATCAAATATCTGTCTCTCACCCTTGACTACATTGAATGGTTTAATCTCCACAGTTTTCTGATTTACAAACATCTGAGAAAAGTTCCTCCTTATTCTCATGTAAAATGGGCAGTTCTTATACAAAAAAACTAGTTTACCACACAAAAGAAAACACCTCTCTGTATATACCTTCAGGAAAACAAATTCTTCTAAACTCCAACATGTATAGTCCGAACCTGCCCAACATCTTAAATTAGACCACATGATACTTCCAGGAATCAATTAATATCTTCAAGATACAAGATACAAGATACATTTATTTGTCAAATGTACCAATCGGTACAGTGAAATGTGTGGAAGCATTTTCCATCTTAAATGTGGGTACCAGAATTGTACGCAGTGCACCAAATGTGCTGTCGTAGCCCTGCATAGATATCGCAAGACTTTCTTAATTTACCACCATTACCTTTGCAATGGAAGGCTACATTCTTGCCATAACAGTTACCGTGCATGGTGATTTTTGTGTAACAATGTTCTGCTTTTCTATCAACCAAAGCTCAAGTTTTAAACAAAACACTTTTCAAAAGATTTTAAAAAATATATGAATTAGAATGGTAATGAGGGTTTGTGACATAATGACAAAGGAATATGCCCAAGTTTTCACTGTTTTTGAAATACATTATAAAGATATATGTGATTGTAATAATGTGCTATTTGTATTTAATTTTGGAACCCAACACACGCTGAACATTGAGAATATGTCATGTTTTTTATGATTCACGGACAAACTAATAGTGGTGACATTTGAATACATTACCCCTTTAGGGAAGTAATCTATGAATTGAACCAATTTGATTTCGAAAATATCATACTGTCAGAAAGTCAAGAAAGCTTTATTAGTTTGAAAAGATTGTTGACTGCTACAACTTCTGTGGAAACACCAATGTAGGGTGGTATTAAAGCTGCATTTATATGCACATTAATAAAGCATTCAAAATATATTAAAATTTCACTGGTGTTGAGTAGTGAAAAATATTTGTTCTCATTCAGAGATACCAAAGTTAGTTTCTGGCTCATTCTAACGCATAATGCTACTGTCGTTGTGTCTTTGGGCAAGACACTTCACCCACCTTTGCCTGTGTGTGAATGTGTGTGAATGTGTGTGAGTGCTTGGTGGTGGTCGGAGGGGCCGTAGGCGCAGATTGGCAGCCACGCTTCCGTCAGTCTGCCCCAGGGCAGCTGTGGCTACAGAAGTAGCTTACCACCACCGAGTGTGACTGAGGAGTGAATGAATAATGCGATGTAAAGCGCCTTGAGTATTAGAAAGGCGCTATATAAATCCCATCCATTATTATTATTATTACATGGACAATTAAAATGCTGCATTTAAAAGCAACTTTTTAGAGGGCAGAAGTATTGTACTTCCCCAGAGATTTAGGAGATAGATGAGACCATTAAACATAACAGAAGAAATTGCATATGTCATCAGTGCATTTTATTGAGTTGATTAAACATGAATGCACTGTTGCACTTAATGGTGACGGTAAATTTAGATGTAATCTATACAATAATTTAAAACAAAGAAAATGGTGAATACATTCAGCAAGTTAGGCAGCTTCCATGGAAAGAGAAACAGTTATTACTTCAAGTTGGAGGCCGTTAGAACCAAAGATCCTATAGCGAGCAAGATAGTCCACTCGACGAAAAAGACGTAGTACGGTCATGGGCAGATTCATGGGTAATTTAAGGTCCCATTTCCGTAACCGGCTTCCGTCTCCGCACCAAAGATCCCATATGATAATAGTGCGGAGATGGAAGCCGGTTACGGAAACATCCTCGTAAAAATCAAAGTTATTTGGTAAAAATCTTCTCCTCATTTTCAGAATTTTAATTTATTAACACAAACTGTTCCCCCGCAACGTTGATTACACTGCGAGTCGGGTCGGGTCCGGTTACGGAAATGGATGAAAAATAGGCCCACGTTCCGTTCCGTTCCGTTGCGTACTACATGTCAGCAAGAGTGGTCTATCTTGCTCCGCTATAGGATCTTTGGTTAGAACTGAGAAAGAGATTGGCGGAATGTACGGGACAATGGGAATATCTGTGGTGGTGGTGTGTGAGCCCAAATCAGGCGGATTAATTGTACATTTAGAGGGGGTCATGCCTCAATGTTTATGATTTTGCTTTCTTATGCAATACAGAGAAACATAATCCATCCAAAGGACCCATCTGACCAGTCTCACATCACAAATGTCCCCTTTACTGCAATTTAACATTCTGCCTGATCTGCTGAGGCGGTTTTTGCTTTTATTTCATATTTTTGTTCTCTGGCATAGTGAATTATTTTTCAAATGCAATCTTTTAAAAATGCACCATTTACAATAGAAATGTATTTATCCCAGGAGGGAAATTGATCTGCTAACAGTCAGAGTGGGTGGTACACAAAAATGCTGGAGAAACTCAGCGGGTGCAGCAGCATCTATGGAGCGAAGGAAATAGGCAACGTTTCGGGCCGAAACCCTTCTTCAGACTGAGGTGGGTGGAGTCAGTCTACCCCATGACAGAAAGGGGAGGAGTTGTACAATTTGATAGCCACAGGGAAAAAGGATGTTATGGGGTGTTATGTGCTGCATCTTGGTGGAACCACTCTGTTGCTGAAGGTACTCCTCAGGTCGACCAGTGTGTCATGGAGGGGGTGAGCTGTATTGTCCAAGATGCTCTGCGGTTTGAGGAGCATCCTCCTCTCCAAGACCACCTCCCATGAATCCAACTCCACCCTCAGGACAGAGCCAGCCTTCCTGAAGAGTTTGTTTATCCTGTTGGTGTCCGCGGCCTTCGCCCTGCTGCCACAGCACACGGCAGCAAAGAAGATGGCGCTGGTACCACCGATTGATAGAACATCTGCAGCATCTTACTGCAGACGTTGAAGGAGCAGAGCCTTCTCAAACAGTACAGCCGGCTCTGTCCCTTCTTGTACAGGGCCTCAGTGTTCCTGGACCAGTCCAGTTTACTGTCCAGGTACACTCCAAGCTATTTGTACTCTCTGGTAAACTGCACATCCACATCATTGATGGAGACAGAGGACAGGGGTGTTCCGCTCCTCTTAAAGTCCACCACTAACTCCTTAGTCTTGTCAGTGTGGAGTTGCAGGTGATTCAGCCCACACCACTCAACAAAGCCGTTGACTACACCTCTATATTCAGCTTCCCTCCCCTCACTGATGCAGCTCATAATTGTAGAGACACCTGAAAACCTCTGCAGGTGGCAGGAGTCTGAGTTGTATATGAAGTCCAAGGTGTAGATGGTGAACAGGAAGAGAGAGAGGACCGTCCCCTGTGGGGCCACTGTGTTGCTCACCACCATGTCTGAGACACAGTTCTGTAGCCTGACATATTGTGGTCGTCACAGTATTCATTTCTTGAGTAAACTGCTTTTGGAACATATTTTGAAAATGTCCCTTTGCAGTGATAGTGATGTTAATAAAAATATTAACCTGTGGACTAAATATTATAGCTGCTCAAAATCCATTAAGATTGATATGTCCATGTTGTATTGATTTGAATGTTTGGCAGAGTAGCCCTCTGGTGGACATTTGAACAATTGCAATATAATATTAAAACAAAATGCTGGAAATACTCAGCAGCTCAGGCTGCATCTAGGGGCAGAGAAACGGAGTCAATATTTCAGTTCGATAATTGGGAAGGAGAGAAAAGAAATGCATTAGGCAACTGGGAGAAATATCTGTGTTAGGGTAAAACTGGTGGTGGACCATGGGGATAAGCTGGTCAATGAGTGAATAGGAGCAATTTACTTTTGAGATACAGTGTGGAAACGGGCCCTTTGGCCCACCAAGTCCGCACCGACCAGCGATCCCCGCACACTAACACTACACACACTCAGGACAATTTACATTTTACACCAAGCCAATTTATCTACAAACCTGTACGTCTTTGGAGAGTGAGGGGAAACCCATGCAGGTCACGGGGAGAACATACAAACTCCATACAGATAGCCCCCATAGTCAGGATCCAACCCGGGTCCCTGGCGTTAGAAGGCAGCAACTCTACCGCTGCGCCACTGTGTCGACTTTATGCCGCAATTATGGACCTCGCACAGATGCCTCTGAAATCCTTCTGGCTTTCCACATGGCTATTAACAGGCACCTGGTTGCAACAAAGGCCAAAGATGAGAAAGGAAGGTATGAGATAGGTTTGAAGAGTTGAGGATTGTAAAGCCAGAGGGATGATATTCACAGAGTGGGAGGAGAGAATAGTAGTCGAAAAATAGGTGTGAGTCCAGGTATGAACATTGAATCCTCCAATTTTAGGTAATCTCTCAAAACAAGGCCTCCCCATTCTCCCCCAAACCCCCCTTGCTATCTTTCCTCCCTTCACTCCCCTCTATTTCTCACCCCACCCCATCCTGCCAATTTCCTCCCTGTGGCAATACAATGCGCAACTCTTCAAGCCTGTCTCACACCATCACTGCTTTCTTATCCTTTGTTCCAACCAGCTGCCGATCAAATGCCCCCTTCTTCGCCTGTCAACCTATTACCTGATACACAGTACTGCCTCTCCCCCTTTCCAGCTTTTTTTCACTCTTCCCCCCCCTCCTATAATCAGTTGAAGTAGGGTCTTTGTAAATATGCTTTTCTCAAGCTTACCCCCTGGTTTAGTTCAGTCAAAAACCACTGAGTCAAGCACTGGAACAACTAAATTTTATTTTTAGATGGAACAACAAATTCCGCTATACGATACCTAAACCACCGCAGGTTCGATCCTTGTATCTGCCTGGCCAAGCCCTTCAGCCTCGTGCAAGCAGAAACACTCCTAAAGGTCACGCAGTCCCAAGCTCACTTCCAGAAGATCAACACCGATGTAAGATGACCTTTTATAGGTCCACGAACCTTGAGGGGCCGAACTACATAGGGGTGGTCTCTTTACAATCCAATCAAACATATTAATTACTTCAATACATTATTGACAGTTCCCCAAACCAATTACAGAGTCTCCCATACATTGTTTCTAAGAGAAGCTTCTGGAAGGAAGCTAACTTAACTGAATAATGTAACATTTACCCTGGAACTCAAACAAAACTGCCAGGGCTTAACACTTTGACCAATCAACAAGCAGCAGGGTAACTGTCTCGCAACATTATTTACAATTCTTTTGCAGTAATCCAATCAGCTTCATGCATTTATACTACTTTGGAGGTCCTCTGCAAAAATCTCATTAATTCTGTCAGTTGAAGAGATACTCATACATTTCTTATTTTCAATATTAATCTGGGACCAAGACTTACTGGCACCAGTCAGCAACTTGTCTTGTTATATACAGAAACACAGATTTGACCAAAACAGATTAGCAATGCATGAATCCTCTACTAAATGTTGGTTCTTTTCCTGCTCCTTTTTGGCCAGGATTTACATCTTGACCTGAAACATCACCTGCCCATGCTCACCATGGATGCTGCCTGACCTGCTGAGTTATTCCAGCACTTTGTCTGAAATCTGCTGGAGTTCTTTGAGGAAGTTAATAGCATGACACACAGAGGGGGAGGTTGTAGATGTTGTTTACCTAGATTTTCAGAAGGCCTTTGATAAGGTGCCGTGCATCAGGCTGTTAAAGGAGATCAGAGCCCATGATATTAAAGGGAAGATATTAGCATGGATAGTGGGTTGGCTGGATGGCAGAGGGCAAATAGTTGCAATAAGGGGGCTTTTTCAGGTTGGCTGCCAGTGACTAGCAGAGTTCCTCAAGGGTCAGTGCTACTCTTCATGTTCTATATTAATGATTTGGACGAGGGGATTGAAGGATTTGTGGCCAAGTTTGCAGATGATGCAGGCAGTGTAGAGGAAGCAAGGACTCTGCAGAAGGACTTGGACAGGTTAGGAGAGTGGGCAATAGACAATAGGTGCAGGAGTAGGCCATTCGGCCCTTCGAGCCAACGAACAATCACCTATACATTAGTTTTTAGGAAGGATCTGCAGAAGCTGGTTTACACCGAAGATAAGCACAAAATGCTGGAGAAACTCAGCGGGACAGGCAGCATCTCTAGATAGAAGGAATGGGTGACGTTTCGGGTTGAGGATGTTAAGAGGTTGCAGGACCTGGAAAGGTTGAGTGAGTGGGCAGATGCGTGGCAGATGCAGTATAATATAGATAAATGTTAGGTTATCCACTTTGGCAGCAAAAACAAGAGGGCAGATTATTATCTCAATGGGGTTAGGTTAAGTAAGGGGGAGGTGCAGCGAGATCTGGGCGACCTTGTACACCGGTCACTGAAAGTTGGCGTGCAGGTACAGCAGGCAGTGAAGAAAGCTAATGGAATGTTGGCCTTCATAACACGAGGATTTCAGTGTAGGAGTAAAGAGGTTCTTCTGCAGTTGTATAGGGCTCTGGTGAGACCACATTTGGAGTATTGTGTACAGTTTTGGTCTCCTAATTTGAGGAAGGACATCCTTATGATTGAGGCAGTGCAGCGTAGGTTCACGAGATTGATCCCTGGGATGGCGGGACTGTCATATGAGGAAAGATTGAAAAGACTAGGGTTGTTTTCACTAGAGTTTAGAAGGATGAGGGGTTATCCTATAGAAACATATAAAATTATAAAAGGACTGGACAAGCTAGATGCAGGAAAAATGTTCCCAATGTTGGGCGAGTCCAGAACCAGGGGCCACAGTCTTAGAATAAAGGGGAGGTCATTTAACACTGAGGTGAGAAAAAACTTTTTCACCCAGAGAGTTGTGAATTTATGGAATTCCCTGCCACACAGGGCAGTGGAGGCCAAATCACTGGATGGATTTAAGAGAGAGTTAGATAGAGCTCCGGGGGCTAGTGGAGTCAAGGGATATGGGGAGAAGGCAGGCATGGGTTATGTCTAGGGGACGATCAGCCATGATCACAATGAATGGCGGTGCTGGCTCGAAAGGCCGAATGACCTCCTCCTGCACCTAGTTTCTATGTTTCCATGAGACCCTTCATCAGACTGAAGAGGGGTCTCGACCCAAAACCTCACCCATTCATTCTATCCAGAGATGCAGCCTGTCCCGCTGAGTTACTCCGACATTTTGTGTCTACCCTATGCTGGAACTAGTTTCGCATCTTGCACACCAGGGATAATTTACAGAAGCCAATTAACCTACAAACCTGCATGTTTTTGGAATTAGGTTGGAAACCGGAGCACCCGGAGAAAACTCGGCATGGGTCACAAGGAGAACATGCAAACTCTACACAGAGAACACCCGAGGTCAGGATTGAACCTGGATCCCTGGTGTTGTGTGGCAGTAACTCTACCGCTGTCCCACTGCGCCGAGAGAAGAACATGAAAACATAAAGAAACATAAAAAATGATGTCAGGCATAAATATGGTAGGCAGTCAGATGCTGCCTGTCCCGCTGAGTTACTCCAGCTTTTTGTGCTTATATTCAGTGTTAGCCAGCATCTGCAGTTCCTTCCTACACTATACTTTTCTATGTTCCATGTTGTCAATCATTGTCCATGCTCAAAGGGTATTACAGGTGCACAACCTTTTATCCGAAAGCCTTGGGACCAGACACTTGTCGGATTTCGGAATTTTTCGGATTTCCGAATGGAAGATTTTTAGCGTAGATTAGGTAGGTAGCGCGGGCGGCTTGAAAAGTCTTGAGCGGCTGCCTCCTCCCCGGAGGCCGGGGAATCATTGCATAAATGTTAGTCAGTTAGTTTGGAGGGATTTTATGTGGTGTGTTGGTGGGGTGGGGGGTGAAGGGGGAAACTTTAATTCTTAGTCCCCTACCTGGTCGGAGAGGCGGGGAGCGGGCAATGCCTTACCGGGTCGCCGTGCAGTAAGCTCCGGAGCGCTGTGGCCGCCGACTCCCAACATCGCGGAGCTGGGGGCTGCGGGCGGCGCCGGTTGTAGCTCCGACCCCGGCAACTCTACCCCTGGCTGCGCGGCGCTCCAAATCCAGCGCCGCCCGCAGCCCCAGCGCCGCGATGTTGGGAGTCGGCGGCGTCGCATCGCTGGGATACCAGCGGGGAGCGGGCAATGCCTTACCGGGTCGCCGTGCGGTAAGCTCTGGAGCGCTGTGGCTGCCGACACACAACATCGCGGTGCTGGGGCTGCGGGCGTCCGGCCGCGGGCCGCGCTGGATTTGGAGCTCCGCGCAGCCAGGGGTAGAGTTGCCGGGGTCGGAGCTACAACCGGCGCCGCCCGCGGCCGGACGCCCGCAGCCCCAGCTGGGAGTCGGCGGCCACAGCGCTCCGGAGCTTACTGCACGGAAACCCGGTAAGGCATTGACCGCTCCCCGCCCCTCCGACCAGGTAGGGGACTAAGAATTAAAGTTTCCCCCTTCACCCCCCCTCCCCCCTTCACATAAAAGCCCTCCAAACTAACTGACTAACATTTAAGCAATGATTTACAGATGTTTAAGTGTCTCCCCGGTCTCCGGGGAGGAGACAGCCGCTACAGTAGTACAGACCTGGGTTGACCGTGGGTCGTTTCGGGTCAAGTTTGGCGCCAAACGCGAGCTTTGGTGTGCAGACGACATCCTGGGGAAAATGGCCGGTTTTCGGAGTGTTTCGGTTTCCGGAACTCCGGATAAAAGGTTGTGCACCTGTATTCCTGAAATCCAAAATGTACAGTACCACTGAGCACCAAAGGCAAGTGTAGAGGAACACCCAGGATGTTGCAAGCATGATCATAATGATTAACATAATAAGGTCATAAGGGATAGTAGTAGAATTACACCATTTGGCCCATCAAGTCTGGCGGCCTCCAACCTGCGACCGACCTCGAGGGTCCGGAGGTAGAGCCAGCCAGGACTCACCAACGCGAGGCTGGCCGTCTTCGAGCTGTGGCAACGTCCGGGTAGCGGCACGACTCGGCGCTCTGGTGAGGGCGGACGGTGCGGAGCTGAGACACTCCTGTGCGGCCGGCACGGCTACCGGCTGGAAGGCGCTCCCGTGTGAGCAGCCCGGTGCGGAGCTGAGACACTCCCGTGCGGCCGGCACGGCTACTGGCTGGAAGGCGCTCCCGTGTGAGCAGCCCGGTGCGGGGCTGAGACACTGCCTTGTGGGCGGCCCGGTGCGGGGCGGAGACGGTGCTACGGCGGCTGAGGCGGCGTTCTGGCGGCGGCGACCTGGATCCGGGGCTCGGCCGCGGGCCAATGGAGGACAATGTTGGGAGCTCGCAGGTCACAGGCTGGTGCCTGTTTTCCGGAGCACCCGTTGTAACAGCTGCGGGCAGCTTCGACCACCCCCCGGGCCGCGGAGCTTGAACCGTGGGACTGATGCCATCGCCCGGTGGGGTATCGCCTCGGCGCAGAGGGAGAAGAGGAGGGAAGAGACAGTAACTCTAAGTCTTTTGCCTCCATCACAGTGAGGAGGTGTTTGGTGAACTCACTGTGGTGGATGTTAATTTGTGTTTATTGTGTTTTGTTATTATTATATGTATGGCTGCAGGCAACAGCATTTCGTTCAGACCGAAAGGTCTGAATGACAAATAAAGGATTCAATTCAATTCAATTCAATTCAATCAAGTCTACCCCGTCATTCAATCATGGCTGATCTATCTCCCCCTCCCAACCCCATTCTCTAGCAATGTTACAAAATTTTGAGATTTAAAAAATCAAGTGTAATTTATCCCATCAGATAAAGCATAAAAAGAAGTTTAATTTGACACTTAATTCACTTTCATATCTCACGTATTTAAAAAGTTATGGCCATTTTCATACTCGGAAATTAGCATCTTGTTCCCTATTGATTTTCTATGGACATAACAAAATAGCTGTGATCGTGAACAGTCAAAAGCCCATAACCTTCTTAAAAATTAAGAGAACTGAATGAAATTTTCAGTTATCGTAAATTGAACCATTCTGAAACAAATATAAAATAATCTTACTTGGATGACCTGAAATTAAAGCATATAATTAGTTAGTTACCCAAGTGTAGCTAATTTCAAACCAATTACTAGATCTAAACATCTATCCATTTCTTAATAAATGATTAACATTTTTAAATAGCCTAAGTGTCCAAATAATATTCATAAATAATTCACAATAAAACATGATTTTTAAACCTCATTTACATTAATTTATAGGCCAAATGGAAGGAATTTAGTGTTCAATTGCTGTAAATTAAAGTCCATTTTAAATCAGCTTTCTAGTGGGATCCTGTGAACGCGCTGGTTTAGAACGTTCACATTGCGGTAGATTTGTGCCTCAAATGCCCAGAAAAATACTGCGGGATATAATGGGGCCAAAATGAGCTACTCGCAATATTAAACTTTGTATAAAGGGATCTTAAGAAACCCTTTTTAATGTAAAAATATGCAGCCTACCTTCAATTGTTTGCTCTATGAGACCCTGACAGCTGCCGTTGTTCGCGGGTTTAGAGATTGATTTTTAAACTACTATAACTATTATACGAGGCCTTTAAAACTAATAATAGCTTTTGCGACGGGGTCTTCCAGCGATTTTTCGTTAATAATTAATTAGGCTGAACATCTTCGATTTGAACAGCCTAGAGAAAATCGCGTTTTAAACCCGCCCCCCTCTAAACGCCCCCCTCGCGCACACCCGCAGCGACAGATTTTCAGCGACGCTTCAGGTAGGCTTTGCAACATACCTACATTCTCCTGCCTTCTCCCCATAACCTCCGAAATCCATACTAATCAAAAATCTATCTATCTCTGCCATAAAACTATCCACTGACTTGGCTTCCACAGCCTTCTGTGGCAAAGAATTCCACACATTCACCACCCTCTCACTAAAGAAATTCCTCCTCATCTCCTTCCTAAAAGAACTCCATTTAATTCTATGGCTATGACGTCTAGTCGTAGACTTTCCCACCATTGGAATCATCCTCTCCACATCCACTCTATCCAAGCCTTTCACTATTCTAGTTTCAATGAGCCCCCCCCCCTCCTCATTCTTCTAATCTCCAGTGAGTACAGGCCCAGTGCCGACAAATGCTCATCATAGGTTAACCTACACATTCCTGGAATCATTCTTGTAAACCTCCTCTGGGCCCTCTCTTGAGCCAGCACCTCCTTTCGCATATATGGTGCCCAAAATTGCTCACAATCTTCCAAATGCAGCCTGACCAGCACCTTAGAGCCTCAGCATTACATCCCTGTTTTTATATACAAGCCCTCTTGAAATAAATGCTAGCATTTAAATAATGACTGAGAAAGACAGGATGAATATAGATGTAAAGCAATAGGTTGGAATTAAGCCAACAGTGATGGAACAAGGCTGGAGCTGAAGATGACAAGCTCGAACAAAATAATATTGACAAGATAAAACAGAGACCAAAGTCAGAAATACTTATACATAATACTAGACTAAGTGGGACCTGTTGGGTCCCATGTTCACACAGGAGGGCTGGTCCCCCAATGCAATATTCCACCTCTCCACCAATTCCAATATTGGTGGCCAGTGGGGGGGGAGGGGGTTTCTGGAGTGCTGGTATGTGTGTTGTGAGCTGAAGGGACTAGTCGCCAGAGAGCTAATATGGACATTATAACCATATAACAATTACAGCACGGAAACAGTCCATCTCCGCCCTTCAAGTCCGTGCCAACACTTATTTTCCCTTAGTCCCATCTACCTGCACTCAGACCATAAACCTCCATGCCTATATAACCATATAACAATTACAGCACGGAAACAGGCCATCTCGGCCCTTCAAGTCCATGCCGACATTGTGGGTCAAATTGATTCTTGGGGTGGCAGATCAGTCACTGAAGCCTGATTTGCTGGCAGTTGACTCACGGCTGGTGGGCTGGCAGTTGACTCACGGCTATTCATTGAAATTCCATTTCAAGCAGGGTACAAGGCCACCAAATTCAAATCCATTTTCCTACCATTTCAAGCAGGGTGCAAGGCCACCAAATTCAAATGTAGTTTCTTACCCTTCAAGCAGGGTGCAAGGCCACCAAATTCAAATGCAGTTTCATATCATTTCAAGCAGGGTGCAAGGCCACCATATTCAAATGCAGTTACATACCATTTCATGCAGGGTGCAAGGCCACCATATTCAAATGCAGTTTCATACCATTTCATGCAGGGTGCAAGGCCATCACATTCAAATGCAGTTTCATACTATTTCAAGCAGGGTGAAACCACCATAAAACCACACAAAACACCACACTCACAGTTCAGTCGACATTCAGTGTGTTCAGTTGATTCACAGCTCAGAGTCGTGACCTCTCCCTCCCCCATTGTGCAGAGACTGAGCCACACCCACACTTATAATCCCTTCCCACTCCCACCGGAAAATGTGTGGTCTTCATGGCGTGATTGACAGGAGAGAGATTCTCAACATTTTTAAAAAAGTAATAACACTTTTATTTTTCATTTATGGGAGAGTCCTCTGCACCTGATGAGCGGAGGGGGACTGAGTAAGATGGCCAAAAATCACAGCCGTAAGTGGCAGCATTTTATGTAAAATTAATATACAGCGCAAACAGGAAGTTGTCAAGTTTAGCCCACCAACCATTTGCATTGCTTTTACTTCAACTCAACCCCTACCAACCATTTGCAATGCTTTTACTTCAACCCAACCCCTACCAACCATTTGCAGTGCTTTTACTTCAACCCAACCCCCACCAACCATTTGCAGTGCTTTTACTTCAAACCAACCACATTTTCAATTTCAAAACACATTAAGGGCACTCAAGGTCAGTAAAACCACACTCACAGTTTAGTAGACATGTGTTCAGTGTTATTCACAGCTCAGACTGAGGGACGTGACCCTCTCACTTCCCCCCATCGTGCAGAGACTGACTGAGGCACAATACTTCCGGGTT